>NC_132931.1:14616793-14866793 GCF_047675955.1 Chlorocebus sabaeus
TGAGTAAGGCAGTCTTTAGGCACACAATATCCCAGATCACCTGCCTGCCCTCTACCTCTCTGAGCCCACCTCCCACAACTTGTTTGCTGTGTGACCCTCCCAACTAGCTATCTAAGCCTTGTGAAGACAGGGTGTTGTTTTATCTCTCATACAGGACCCCACCCAGGTCACGGTTTGACTCATCTTCCTCCACATCGTGCCCCTAGCACCAGTAACAATGGCTGCTATGTAACAGGTTTTGCTGAATGGTGTGGAAGAGAACTCATACAGTTGGGAGGACATGAAAGATACAGACAATGTTGAAGGGAAGGAGAAGCAGCAGCAGATGGCTGACTACTGGGAAGTGCATCCTCCCATCATAAGCACCCTGCTTACAATGTAATCCCTACTCTATTAGGAACCTCTTGCAGAGCACAACTGTGGTACTGTGGAAATGGGTGTAGATTACTCCTTCTGAGCCATCTACGATAAAAAGATTAACAAAGCATTGTTACTACAGGCCACTTGACAGGCTATGAGAGAAGGCTAGTTCTTCATCATGGTCTTCGTTGTAAGACTGTATTTACAGTTCTAAAGTGGCTTAAGTGCTATAAGGGGAAGGGATTAAAAAAACAATCTAACCTGAGGAGGATACAAAGCTGAAGCTGCTAAAATTCCAGGTTTCTTTTCCCTTCTTACTTTCTTATGTCAACAATTAGAAAAGTCTCTGATACATTTTTTTTAAAGGCCTTTGTTATGGTCGAAATGTTTGTGTCCTGTGTCTTCTCCAAACTGGTAAGCTGAAACCTAATGACCAACGTGATGGAGAGGAGGAGGGCCTTTGAGAGCAAATGGGATTCGCATCCTTCCAAAAGAGGTTCCAGAGAGCTGCCCTGCCCTTCAACCATGGGAGGACGCAGCAGGAAGGCGCCACCTTCACCTGATGCTGAGTCAGCCAGCACCTCCGACTTCCCAGCCTCCAGGACTGTGAGAAATAAATTTCTGTTGTTTATAAGCCACCCAGTTTATGATATTTTATTATAACAGCCTGTAAGCCATAAGACAACCTTCCTGGAAAAGGCTCGACACACAGCAAGGCTGATTCTCACGCCCCCACGCTGCCACAGGGGGAATGGGGAAACTCAATTAGTACTGCAGGGCCACAGGGCACGTGGAACTCCACACAACACAATTCTTCATCAGCCCTGCATTGAACACAGTATCATTCAGAGGGAAACAAACGGAAGTGAAGAGCATCTTACCTTTCCAAACCACCCATTTCCAATCTCCTGTATGTAGTTCAGACTGTGGCGGGCAACCTGAGACTTCAATCCCTCTGTAGAGAAAAAAACATTAAAAATGAAATGTAAGTATCTAACTAAAATAAATATTAAATATACAATCTATAAAGTAGAAACACATAAAGGCTTGTGCAAATAAAGGTAGGAATATATACATAAAACACCTCTTTTAAACGAATCATGCCAAAACAGCTTTAGGCTTTAAAACTGACAATTTTTTAAATGAGTTTCCTGCCAATTATTTAATAATTCACATTGTTTTTTCTGATCCAACTACTCTCATGTAACCACCAATCACCACACCAATGGCCTTTACTTAGTCCTTATTTTCATTTCTCTTGAACAGCTCACCTAGACATATGATTAACCCTCTTAAATTACTCTCCTTATTTTTTTAAAAGTTTTACTGAAGTATAATCAGTAAAGTCCACATATTTAAAGTATACACTTTGATACACATTAATATTTGTACGCACCAGTGGAACCATCACCTAAATAAAATATGGAACATCTCCATTACCCCTAAGTCTTCTCATACCCACTACTAATCCCTTCTACCTGCCCCCATCTCTGCACAACCATTCACGTGCTTTCTGCACTATAATTTGCATTTTCTAAATGTTATGCAACCAGAATCATACGGTATGTACTCTTTTTTCGATGGTATGGCTTATATAAATTATTTTAAGATGCAATCAAGATCTGGAGTATATCAAGAGTTTATTCTTACTTTTATGACATAGAGATTTCCCCTGAATGAATCTACCACAGTTTGTTTATTCATTCACAAGGGGATGAACATTCATGTCGTTTACAGGTTGAGGCTATCACAAATCACGGTGGTATAAATACATGCACGCAAATCTTTGTAGGGACAAATGCTTTCGTTTCTCTTGAATAAATACGAAGGAGAGGAATGGTGAGATCATACGGGAGGTGTCTCTAACTTTTCAAGAAGCTGCCAGCTGCTTCCTAAAAGATGACCAGCACATGAGGGTTCCAGCTGCTCTGTCTCTTTGCCACCACTTGGTGTAGTCAAGTGTTTTTCATCTTAGCCATTCTAAAGGGTATGCAATCTTACTTTTCATTTTTATTTTCCTAATGCCTAATGATGTCAAGTCCCTTCTCATTTGCCTATCTGCCATCTGTATATCTTCAGAGGTGACATATCTATGCAAACCTTTGCCTCATTTTTATTGGGCTGTTTCTTATTATTGAGTTTTGAAAGTTCTTTCTATCTTCTGAAACCAAGTCCTTTCACAAATATGTAATTTGCAAATGTCCATGACTTGACTTTTCATTCTCTTAACACTGTTTTCCAAAACATTTTAAATTTTAAAATCTGAATTTGAATTTCCAAAAAGCTTTTAATTTTGATAAGGTCCAATTTATAAGTATTTCTTTTTGTGAATGGTGCTTTTAGTGTCCTATCTAATAAATCTTTGTCTAACTAAAGATTATAAAGAGTTTATTCTAGAAGTTTTATAATTTTAGGTTCTACATCTAGGTTTATGACACATTCTGAGTTAATTTTTACATATGGTGCAAGGTAGGGATCAAAGTTCATTTGTTTGCCAATGAATATCCAATCGCTCCAGCACCATTTAACTGCACCTGTCGAATTAACTGACAGCAGTGGGAATGGTGGAGCAGAGACATCTCCTCTGGCAGCCGTCCCTTCCAAGAAACACTGAAAGACTTTTTTTAAACTGCCAGTGTCAACCTTATAAAAACTCGAGAAGATGGTCAAAGATTTACAGCAACCAAAGCGAGCCAGGAGAAAGTCCACTGACACAGGGTAGAATATCTTTGTAGCTTTAACTTACCCTACTTCCCCAATCTCCCTCCTCAGTGTAGCCTCAGTCTAAAAGATGACCTGTGTTCCCCGGTGGATAACAGGGTCCACAGGAAGCACAGTGGACCTTATTCCCAAGGAACTATGTTTGTCTTGAGCTAACTAGGGTTGCCCTGAGGAACTGCCACAAGTAGTTTCTCTTGGTTTCACAAAACTCACAATTCTATCAGGATAGAGTGGTCACATATTCCTCGAAACAGCAAAAGGCAAATGAGAACAAGCTACTGCCACCTAGGGCAAAAAGTAACAGTTAAGGCCAACAGTACACATGCTGAAAGCTTTGGCAGAAGAGCTGGAGAGTGAGATTTCGGAGGAGAAAGGGGGCTTTGGAAAGCTCCTGTGTAGAAGGGAACCTAGATAGCCACGTGTATGCTCAGGGCAGGATGCGTGCTCAGAAAGGCTAAGAAGAACACAGGCTTTCAGCCGGGGCTGGTCTCCAGGCCCAACACAAGAAGGAAGTGAAGGCTAAGGCAGGGCTATAAACGGCCTGGCTAGGTGTTGAAGGAGTGCCCTAACAGAGCCAATCTGCAAAGACCTAGACAATATTTTTTGTTTTCCTTCTTTACTACTACTACTCTTTTGCACATCACATTATTCAAAATGTCCAGTTTCCAACAAAAAAATTATGAACATGCAAAGAAACAAAAATGTGGCCCATTCACAGGTAAAAATGAACGAACGGAAACTGTCACTGAGAAAACAGATATTGGACTAATTATTAGATATGACTTTATTTTTTATTTTTATTTATTATTATTATTTTTTGAGATGGAGTCTCTCTCTGTCGCCCTGGCCAGAGTGCAGTGGCACAATCTCAGCTTACTGCAAGCTCCACCTCCCGTATTCACACCATTCTCCTGTCTCAGCCTCCCGAGTAGCTGGGACTACAGGTACCCGCCACCACGCACAGTTAATTTTTTTTTTTTTTTTTTTTTTGAGACGGAGTCTCGCTCTGTCCCCCAGGCTGGAGTGCAGTGGCGCGATCTTGGCTCACTGCAAGCTCTGCCTCCCAGGTTCACGCCATTCTCCTGCCTCAGCCTCCTGAGTAGCTGGGACTACAGGCGCCCGCCACCATGCCCGGCTAATTTTTTGTAGTTTTAGTAGAGACGGGGTTTCACCGTGGTCTTGATCTCCTGACCTTGTGATCCGCCCACCTCGGCCTCCTAAAGTGCTGGGATTACAGGCGTGAGCCACTGCGCCCGGCCAGTAATTTTTTGTATTTTTAGTAGAGACAAGGTTTCACCGTGTTAGCCAGGATGGTCTCAATCTCTTGACCTTGTGATCGATCTGCCTGCCTCGGCCTCCCAAAGTGCTGGGATTACAGGCATTAGCCACTGCGCCTGGCCCAAGACTTTATTTTTTTAATTAATTTTTTTTTCTTTTTTTTTTTGAGATTCAGTCTCGCTCTGTCACCCAGGCTGGAGTGCAGCGGCACAATCTTGGCTCACTGCAACCTCTGCCTGCCGGGCTCAAGTGATTCTCCTGCCTCAGCCTCCCAAGTGGCTGGGACTACAGGCAAGCATCAGCATGCCTGGCTAACTTTTTTTGTATTTTTCGTAGAGATAGGCTTCCCCATGTTGGGCAGGCTGGTCTCGAACTCCTGACCTCATGGGATTCACCCACATCGGCCTCACAAAGTGCTGGGATTACAGGCATAAGCCATCACACCTGGCCTAATTTTTTTTCTTTGAGACAGGGTCTCACTCTGTCACTCAGGCTGCAATGGTGCAGTCTCTAAATGCAACCTCTGCCTCTCGGGTTGAAGTGATTCTCCTACCTCAACCTCCTGAGTAGCTGGGACTACAGGCACAAGCTACCACACCTGGCTAATTTTTATATTTTTTTGCAGAGATGGGGTTTCACTATGTTGTCGAGGCTGGTCTCAAACTCCTGACCTTGGCCTCTCAAAGTGCTAGAATTACAGGCGTGAGCCACCATGCCCGGCCTAGACAAGACTTTACATCAACTGTAGTGAGTATGTTCAGAGAGTTAAAGGAAATGATGGACAAAGAACCAAAGGAAACCAGGAGAATGAGTTTCCCCCAAATAGAGAAGAATTTCTCTAGAAATTCTAGAAGAAGCTTGACTTGAAAAGCACAGTTAAGTGTTTCAACAACAAATTTGGGCAGACAGAATCAGTGAACTTAAAGATGGATCAAATGAAGTTATCTAGTCTGAAAAGCAGAAAGGAAAAAGGATGAAGAAAAAGGAACAGAGCCCAAGGAACTTGTGGGACACCGTCAAATAAACCAAGAGACATATTATCCATTAGAGTCCCAGAAGGAGGTGAGAGAGAAAAGGAAACAGGGCATGAATCTACACATTCAAAAAACTCCAAGTAAGATAAACTTGGTCAGGCAGAGTGGCTCATGCCTGTAATCCCAACACTTTGGGAGGCTGCGGTGGGAGGACTGCTTGAGCCCAGAAGTTTGAGACCAGCTTAGGCAACACAGTGAGATTCTGTCTCTATAAGAAATTAAAAATAAATTAGTCAGGTGTGGTAGCAGGCACTTGTAGTCCCAGCTACTTGGGAGGCTGAGGTGGGAGGATCACTCGAGCCCAGAAATTGAGGCTGCAGTAAACCGTGATTGCACCACTGCAATCTAGCCTGGGTGACAAAGCGAGACTTAAAAAAAAAAAAAAGTAAGATAAACTCAAAGAGATTCACACTGAGAGACAAACTATAGAAAATCGAAGAGAGAATCCTGAAAGCAGCAAGAGAAAAGCAATTCATCACATACAAGGGATCCTCAATAAGATTAACAACCAATTACTCAAAAGAATCCGTGGGGGCTAGAAGGCAGTGGGATGACACAGAGAAAGTGCTGAAAGCAAATACCTGTGAATTCTATATCTGGCCAAACTATCTTTTAAAACTGAAGGAGAAATTAAGACGTTCTGAGATAAACAAATGTTTAGGGAGTTTGCTGCCAGTATACCTGCCATACAAAAAAAGCTAATGGGAGTCCTCCAGGCTGAAATAAAAGGACACTAAACAGTAACTCAAAGTCATCTGAAGAAATAAAGATCTCCAGTAAAGGTAACTATATAGGTAAATACAAAAGCCATTATTACTGCATTATTGGTGTCTAACTCCTCTTTTTATTTCCTACACAATTTAAAATATGAATGCATTAAAAAATTATAACTGTGTTAATAGGCACAAAATGTATAAAGATACAATTTGTGACAACAACATAAAGGTATGGGACTGAGCTGTATAGGACCAGAGTTTGTGTGCTGTTGAACCTAAGCTGTTATCAATTCAGAAGTGTTATCAATTTGGGATGTTAATTGTAATCATTGTAATCCCTAAGAAAACATCTAAAAATACAATCCAAAGGGAATGAGAAAGGAATCAAAATGTACATCAAAAAATTTTTCCTTGATTACAACCACTACAGATTATTTTGTTCCTTCTCCCACTCCCACTGGTTCACTAGACTAGACTTAAAAAAAAAAAAAAAAAAAAAAAAAAAAACTCTCAGAATCCCAGTGGCCTGTTTTACAGAAATAGGAAGGCTGATCCTTACATTCAGTTGGAATTTTAAGAAATCCCAAATAAGCAAAAGGATTTTGAAAAAGAAAAACAAAGACGACTCATATATCTTGATTTCAAAACTTACTATAAAACAAAAGCTACAGTAATCAAAATGGTGTGGTATTGGCATAGGGATGGATATACAGATCAAGAGTCTGTTTCAAGCTGGACATACAGCCGAGAGTCCAGAAATAAACCCAAATATGGTAAATTGATTTTCAAAACGGGTTCCAATACAATGCAATAGGAAAAGAGCAGTCTCTCAAACACTGTTAACTGAGACAACTGGATATGTACGTATAAAAGAATTAAGGTGGATCCTTACCTCACACCATATAAAAGAATTAAACCAAAATTGATCAAAGAGCAAGAGCTAAAACTGTAAAACTCATAGAAGACAACAGAGAGACAAATCTTCATGACCAGGGATTTGGCAATAGTTTCTTAAACATGACACCAAAAGCACAAGCAGTAAAAGTAAAAAACAGATAAACTGGACTTCATCAAAATTAAATTGGAAAACTTTTATGCATCAAAGGACACTATCAAGAAAGTGAAAGAGAATATACAGAATTTGAGACATATTTGCAATTCACGTTATTATGACATGATTATGATTAAGAGAATGGTATTGGGACAAGAAATACACAAATTAATGACAGAGAATAGAAAGCCTAAAATAGAACCATACACACATGGAGGCAGAGAGAAAAGGAAGGATCAGTGAATGAATGAAGCTGAAAAACCACAGCAATCTATAAGGAAAGCTAAAGTTGGATTTCTTCCTAACACCATCCTCAAAAATCAACTCAAGACGGGTTTTATATCTAAATCTCAAAGCAAAGGCTTAAAATATTTTTTAAAAGGTATTATTTTAATCACAGAATAAGAAAGAATTTCTTAAGACCACAAAAAGTTCTAACTCTAAAAAGGGCTTAAATTTCAAACTCTAAAAAAACTATAAAATTTACTATATTAAAATCAGGAACCCTGTTCATCAAAAAATCCTTTTTTGTATATGTGTGATTTTTTTTTTTTTTTTTTTTTTTTTTTTTTTTTTAGTGTACCATTTTGATTCCCCCTCTTCATTTCCTTTTCTGCAAATTTTTTAGTGGTTACCATGGGGATTACAGTCAGCATCCTAAATTTATAACAATCTAGTTTGAATTGATACCAATTTAGCTTCAAAAGCAAAGGCATTATCCATTAGATACTCAACTGGCAGGAATATAAATTGGTACAACTCCTGCAGAGGGTAAGCTGGCAAGACCCATCAAAATTATAAACACATGCACTCTTTGACCCACTTTAAGAAATGTATTCTACAGATACCAGTACAACCACCACCTGCAAAACAACACAGATACAAGCTTTGTTTGTTTTCACATTAGAAACAAGCCAAATATCCATCAACAGGGGGCTGTTTAAATAAACTGTGCTAAACTATACAATCTACATAGTACGAACCTAGAAGCAAGAATACATAGGCTTTAATGATATGGAAAGATCTCCAAGGTACATTGATAAGTGAAAAAAAGCAAGATGCAGAATAATGAATTTACCATGACACCTTTGAGTTAAAAAACAAAAAAAAGTAGGACTATGCACGTGTGTGGGTGAGGGCATATAGATATGTCTGTACCTACCTTCCTCTAAATTTTCCTGTGAACCTCAAACTTCTCTACAAAAAGTCTTTTAAAAAACAAAAAAAATTAAAGTAAATGTAAATGGGAGTGAGGGGAGATACCTGCATCAACAAATTCTGGAAAGGTGTATGAAAAAACAAGAACCAAAAGTGCAGCTGTTACTTAGGGAAGGCAGCGGTGGAAAATAGGTCAGATTTAAATACCATAGGGAGGCCTTCCAATATATATACTCTTTTTTCTTTCTTTTTCTTTTTGAGATGGAGTCTCCCTCTGTCCCCCAGGAGGGAGTGCAGTGGCCTGATCTTGGCTCACTGCAAGCTCCGCCTCCCAGGTTCACACCATTCTCCTGCCTCAGCCTCCCGAGTAGCTGGGACTACAGGTGCCCGCCACCACACCGGGCTAATTTTTTTTTTGTATTTTTAGTAGAGACGGGGTTTCACCGTGTTAGCCAGGATGGTCTCAATCTCCTGACCTCATGATTCACCTGCCTCGGCCTCCCAAAGTGTTGGGATTACAGGCATGAACAACCGTGCCCGGCCTCAATATATACTTTTTGTAATGTTATGGTTTTTGAACCAAGTGAATATATTATCTATGCAAAAAATAAAATACACTTAAAAAAAGAAAAAAAATGGTAGAGCTTATAGACTTGCTTGTGAGTATGTGGTATATCTTTTTCATGTAATATATCACAAATATCTTTCATAGTCAAATACAGTTCACCTTGATCCTTTTATAGGAACACATAAATCTCCACTGTATCGATTGACTGTAATTTAGCAAATCACATACTGACAGACATTTAATCTGTTTCCATCTTACCCTGCCAAACAACGCTGCAATAAATTCCTTTGTACATGCATATTTGCACACTTGCCCAATTATTTCCTAAAGATAAATTACTAAAAGTAGAACTGCTCGATCAAGAGTCAACATATCTCATATTTTGATACATGTTGCCAGACTACCCCTCCAGAAAGAACATCTTCAGTAATTTATAGCTGCACTAATCATAGTGGATGAGACTGCCTGCTGCCCTCCACATGCTCGCCCATCACTATCTGGTATCATTTCTTTTCGTCTTTACTTATCTGCTATCAGCTTAAGTCTGCACTTCTTTAATTAGTAACGAGGTTACTACAATTATTGACCATTTGAGATTCTCCTTTCATGTCCTCAGCTTATTTATTCCAGTAGCGTGTTACTTTTTCTCCCAGATTTGTTTGTACTCTTAATATGTAACCGCTTTTAATCCTGTTTGTAGTTTACAAATATTTTTTGCGACTCTGTCAATCTGTGTGTGGTGTCTTTTTCTATACAGAATATTTCATTTTTGTAAATCAGATTTGGCAGTATGTTCCTTTATGGATTCTGGATTTGATGCATGCTTGGAAAGGCCTCTCATATCCCAAGATGATAAAAATATTCTGAGGGTATTCTATGCAGAGAAATTTAAAATTTCTTCCTATGAAGAGGGATATTAGGGTACAGGGCTTCAGTAAAACAAAAGGGGTGTATATATAAACAAAATTACAATGGCTGCCCAGGTCACCATCATTTCTTTTCTGCCCACATCTGACTGTGCTCCCATCCATCCCCAGTAGATCCTGAAGAGAAGCTGTCTGTCTGTCCCCACCTTCCTGACCAGTGATGGCTCTGCATCCTGTGACTTAGGTGAAGACAACCAGAATGTCCCTCCAAAGGGTTTTCTTTCTGGTCTGAGGACAGAGAGAAAGAAGCTCCTTTCCTCTATGGTTATCAAACTACAAGGGAATGAGTGTGGAGCTGCTGGCAGCCAACTTCCCTACTGAGCAGAGAAGCTGCCTGAGAGATTCAGCAGATATGCAAAGAGAAGAGAGAATCAGAAATCAATTAAAATGCTGATGGTGTGCCAGGCCCTGGTTCTAGCTGTCTCCAAGGTCAGCTGAACCCCTGTTCTTCCTACGCTCTGGGTCCATGTGTCAGAAAATTCCCTTTTCCAC
Organism: Chlorocebus sabaeus; assembly: GCF_047675955.1. Classification (NCBI taxonomy): domain Eukaryota; kingdom Metazoa; phylum Chordata; class Mammalia; order Primates; family Cercopithecidae; genus Chlorocebus; species Chlorocebus sabaeus. The sequence continues at coordinate 14,627,098 of NC_132931.1, forward strand.
TTAATCTGATCTGAATTGGAATTCAGCTACTTGAAATGAATCCACGGGTGATCAACTGTGGGCCTGTAAAAGCTCTGAGAAGGCTCTAAAGGTTTTTCTTAAGTATAAAGGAAAGCAAATTATCAAACAAGCAACAATAAAATATTTCCATTTAGAGTAAGTATACTTAAGTTATCCCAAGAATATATTAGACCTCCTCCTAAACTTCATTATTTTGGTTGGAGTAAGGGTATTGTTATTTACAGCAATTAAAGCTAAACACTTCAGGTTGTTTTTTTTTTTAATGTTGCAAAATCTATAAATTTAAATATATTCTTACTTTACAAATATTTAAATGAATTGCACCAGCTATGTCACGTTTCATCTGGTTTTTCCCTGTAGTCACGCCTGCCTGCAGTGGTATCAGTTCAGGGGTTTATTCTGCCCTAAGCAGAGCCCACAATGTGTGTCACACCGGCAAAGGTAGTCCTAGCACCTACAGACTTACACAGCCTTCTTGCGGCAATCTCAGAAAACCCTACTTCTTGAACCTACTTCTTTTGTCAAAGCAAAAGCTTAAAATATTTTTTAAATGGTATTATTTTAATCGCAGAATAAGAATTTCTTAAGACCACAAAAAGTTCTAACTCTAAAAAGGGCTTAAATTTCAAACTCTAAAAAAAACTAGTCACATTCTATTTTTTCACAAGACATCAATTAACATAGAATCAAACCTCTATCTGAAGAAGCTGAGAAAAGTCAACCTGATTAACATACCCAAACATTCCTCTCCTACCCAAACACAGGGCATCCAAGTGGAAGCCAGCAGTGTCCTCCTACTCAGCAAGGTGAGCCGTAGCCAGAACTAGCAGAGAAACCAGCTCCAGAACAGAGCCCGGGAGTTCTGTCCAGGTGTTCAACGTCAATGAATCAAAGAGATGCGTTTTATTCTCATACCAGACCCAGGGTCCAGAAAGGAGAAGACAGCGCTACTGCAGGTATTGAATACAATGGGCCTGACCACTAGAATTCAGCTTCACTGGGAGCAGAAGGAAGAGAAATAAACCAAAGAGGAGATGGGCAGTCCAATATTTATGATAGCTAGGCTCCCACTCTCACATCTCAGAAACAACTCATGACAACGTGGCATTAGGCTGTATGGTCTTACCTACAGAAGGCTGGAATTGCGAGGGAGCTGGGAGTGAAATATTTGGTACTGAAAGTGTGAAGACCTCTGCTGGGGACTGAACAGAGGGGGTATCTTCTGCTGGTGGTGTGAAATCTATCTCATCATCAAAATTATCTTCAAATTCCTAAAACGAAAGAGAGCAAGCATTAAAAAACCATTGGCTAACACTTAAAATAGGAACATACTTATGCACTCATTTGGAACTTGCTGCCACAATTTTTTTTTTCCAGTTTGTACTTAATGTTAAGTAAAAAGCAAATGTAATTGTGTTCTCTGACTCCAAACAGCAGAATACGTAAGACAGGAAAATAAAGTATACATATTTCATGTAACTTTTAAAACTGTTAGTTTGAAGTTAAATGCAATGGAATTCACACGAATATACTCTTCTAGGCTTAAAAATTTACTTTTAAATGACCCTACAGTTTAAGCAATTCTTTTTTTTTTTTTTTTTTTTTTTTTTGAGGCAAGGTTTTGGTCTATTGCCTGGCTGGACAGTGGCTGGAGCACAGCGGCATGATCATGGCTCACTGCAGCCTGAACCTCCAGGGCCCAAGCGAGTCTCCTACCTCAGCCTCCTGAGTAGCTGGGGCCATAGGCATGCATCACCACGCTCAGCTAATTTTTTGATTTTTTTTTTTCCTGTAGTGGCAGAGTCTTTGTTGCCCAGGCTGGTCTCAAACTCCTGAGCTCAAGCAACCCTCCTGTCTAAGTCTCCCAAAGTGTTAGGATTATAGGTGTTAGCCACCGTGCCTGGCCAAGCAATTATTTTAAAATTACTACTTTTGTGACGATTCCTTGCCTACTGAATCAAAATAAATCATTTTATTTTAAAGTTGTATATGCATTTCTAATTGAAATGTGATTTCTATTAAAATAAATGTTGAAAGACTCAGAAAAGATATTTTTAAGTGAGTTCTATTTCTCTGAAAAGAGTAACAATGGAAACATTACTAAACTAGCTAAAAAAACCACCAGGATCTGACCCACCAAGGTCACTAAAAAAAACTGGCTTTCTAAAGATGACAACTTTACAACTCTGGATGCAGCCAGGTGAAGTGGCTCATGCCTGTAATCCCAGCACTTTGGGAGGCTGAGGCAGGTGGATCACTTGAGCCCAAGAGCTCTAGACCAGCCTGGGCAACATGGCAAGACCCTGTTTCTACAAATAATAATTTTTAAAAATTAACCAGGTGTGGTGGTGTGGGACTACTGGAGTAGTCCTAGCTACTCAGGAGGCTGAGGGAGGATTGCCTGAGCCTGGGAGGTCAAGGCTGGGTGACAGAGCAAGACCCTGTCTCAATAAATAAATAAATAAATAAAGTTGTGGAAACCTTTTACATGACGTTTGGTGGGAAGCTATCACAACTCTTCCTGTCACCATTCTGGTGAACTGGTATACCTTGATATCCATGTCAATTTACTATAGACACGGCCAATTATCAAGTCATTCATCAAATCATTTGTTCAGATAATTAACATGTACCACCCCTCCAGGCACCACAACAGAAGCTGGGAACAGTTCAGGGAACAAGACTGTTCTCCACTGAACGGTCTATGAACTTTTATTTTCATTTTTTCTATCACCTCTCCTAGCCCTGCAATCCAATACAAGAAAGAAACTAAAAGTTACAATAGTAGATTTCTCTAACACTGGAGTCTCCATATGCATGTGAGAAGACATTATTCTCTATATGTTCTCCAATGCATTAAAGGACATTATTGCTATTTGTATTGATGGAGTTGGAAGCAAGAAAAATGAGGTACTGTAACTTCAGTCTGGGAGGGTATTTTTGAACAAGAGGAAATCCTTCAATTTTTCTTTTGGACATTCCTAAATAGGGCTCTCTCTGTAAAATGATTTTGTCCATCGCTCCTACCTTAAAATAATGCCATTCAAAATTTGGCAGCAGCATGATGTACCACTAGATATACCAACAGATGATTCTCAAGATTCGGACCAGGTAACGTATAAAAATAAGAAAAATGGCCAGGCACGGTGGCTCACGCCTGTAATCCTAGTACTTTGGGAGGCAGGGGTGGGAGGATCACTTGAGCCCAGGAGTTCAAGACCAGCCTGGGCAACATGGTGAAACCCTGTCTCTACAAAAAATATAAAACTTAGCTGGGCATGATGGCGTGTGCCTGCAGTAACCTCAGCTACTCAGGAAGCTAAGGTGGGAGGACTGATTGAGCCTGGGAGGTTGAGGCTGCAGTGAAGTGTGATCCAGCCTGGGTGACAGAGAGAGACCCTGTCTGAGAAAAGAAACGAAGAAAAATGAGATAAGCCTGGGTCACTTTTAAAGTTTTGCCGCTGGCTGTCTGGATGAATGTGGGCAAGTCACCTGTGTTACCAGACTGTAGCCTCCTGGTCTGTAGAATGACTTCCATGGACCATCAGCTCTAAAACTGCATAGCTTTACATCTAGAGAAAGCCAACAAATCACAGATGGAAATACTCTTATACAGTCGCACAGACTCTAGAGCTGGAGAGTGCTCTAAGACACTGCGGCCCCTGTGCCAGCATTACCAGGGAAGCTCAGTAACAACACAGATTCCTGGCTCTCAGATGAACTCCCGCATTCAATCCTGAGATTCAAAAAGCTTTGCATGATCTGAGGCAAGAACAAGGCATCATGAAATGTGAGATGGAGACTGGATTTTGGTATCAGCAACACTGATCAGGCTTTATCTGTGTCCTGAAATGGCCAGGTTTCTGTGCAAAGCCCCGCAGCAAGACTAACAAGCAAGGGACACAAACTGTCCACCTACAACTGAGCCCCTACTACTAGTGCAGTCAGCAGGGGCCACAGCAGTATCTGTAGGGGTTCTACGGCCTAGGGACTGATTGCTGTGAGTAAAACTCTATAGGTCTGGGGCAAAATCTTCTAAAGGAACTGATCTCCACCAGTGTTTTCCGACTGCCCTCCTGTGTTCTCAGCCCTCTGTGTGTATATGGCCAGTGCTGACCCAAGAAAACAGCATATCTCTGTTTCTCCTCAGGGCTACCAGAAGGCTCGGGGTAAAGACAGCACACACAAACAGCCATGAGGTTCTAAAGACCAGGGCCCCATGTCCAGGGAAAACAAGGCTTTAGCCAGAAGACGACCTTTTTTTTCCCCTCAATTTGAACCACTGGCCCTCCAGACTCCTGGGTCAGTCCTGTGCGGTCAACAGGGAGCAATATTAAGGACTATTTTCTCCGCACACCTGCATTTCTTCCTTCTTTCTCCCCATGTATTCCTTTATGACAAGTATTTACACAGGTCGAATGCACTCCAGCAGGCATGCAGTAAGTTCTAGAGGCCTTCCCAGCTGCTTCACTGGTTGATTCCACTGTCTGCTGCTACAACCAGATCTTCTCTATTACCCTCCCTGGCCAGGACTTTACAATCGCAGCCTCCTCCTCCCTGTTAGGGAACTCGAGGTTTCGATGATCTTCCTCTCTCACAAAACACACTGAGGGATCCCTTTGCCTCAGTAATCTTGATGACCACAAATTCACCAGCCTACAGAAGTTTGGGGGTGGAGGGGAACAACCATCTTGCTCTTCCTCATAGGCCTTATGGACAGTAAATTCAATCACCACGCTTCACTCTTCACTCGGCAAAAACCTCAACTCACTACAGGCAAGTGCTTACTGTCAATAATGGAGGCGCAGCAAACTACAGCTGGTGCACCAAATCCAAACCTCCTACTTGTGTAAATAAAGTTTTATTGGCACAAAGCCATGACCATTTGTTAACAGTGTCTATCCTGGCAGAGCTGAGTTGCTGTTTTAGAGACTGTATGGCCCACATATTCACTAAGGTAGAAAATATTTACTATTTGGCCATTAGGGGGAAAAAAATCTGCTGATCTCTGCTCCCAAAGGACTGTGCTATCCAGTTATTCTACTGAAAAACACACTGGAAGACCATTTTAAATGTTCCTACCCTCTGTGCTCACCTTAAAGTCTATTTCTGGGTCCTTACAGCAGGATACACAGTTTGCAATTAACGCTATTAATATTATTAAACTGCACACACACAGGATCACAAAAGATGAGGAAACTTCTGCAGCAGGTGGTGCCTCCCCTGGAAAGAGAGATAAATAATATTAAAAACATGTACATTCCAAAATCAACTTTAATTAGTGAAACAATAGTTTCCTCTACATACAAATGGGTGCAAGGATTAATAAAATAATGCTTGAGAAAAAACTGATGATCCATCCAGGATAAGAAGTTGTTGTTTCTTTGAAATAATTTAGATTTACAGAGGAGTTATAGAGATAATACAGAGAGTTCACATACACCCTTCACCCAGCTTCCACTAATGCTAACATCGTACGTTACCACAATACGCTGATCAAAACTAGGACAGTAACGCTGGTAACAAATGTTATGAAGTGAACTTCAGGCTTTATTCAGATTTTACTGTTTTCTCCACTTTAGTCCTTTTTTCTTTTCAGGATTCAATCCAAACTACCAATGTTGCATTTAATCACCACGTGTCCCTCAGCTCCTCCAGTCTCTGACAGGTTCTCGTCTTTCCTTGCATTTCATAACCCTTGACACTTCTGAAGAGTGCCGGTCAGTTATTTTGTGGAATGTCTCTCAACCGGGGCCACCCAATGTCTTCTCAGGATAAGACCAAGGTAGTCAGAGAACTCCAGTGGGGTGAACTGTCCTGCTTGCACAGCAGGGCGCATGACCTCCGCCTGGTGAGGTGACCTTTGATCCCGTGGGCCAGGTGGCTCCCACCAGGCATCACCAAACCACTGCAGGCCTACCTTTCCCTTCTCATACTCTATTCCTCGAAAGCAATGCCGGCCCACAGGGACATAAGCTGTACTTCCTGGAGGGAGGAGTGGTAGAGAGTCTGCAGACACAGGTTAAAAACCCTCCAGTAATTAGTAATATCAGGGGGAAGAAACTTTGAGGCTATGCAACTGCCTGTTTCTCCTTCAGGTCTTGCACACCAGTTTTCTGCATCTGTCAACACATCTTGCCGACAGCAATTACTACTGTGATGTTTGGAGGGTGATTTTCTATTTCCCTCGTTTCTTCTACATTCGTTATTTAGAATTTTGTAAGGAAGATTGGTCCCCTCTCCTCCCCTTATTTATTTTATTCAGTCACGTATATACTTATGGACTCATGGATATTTATTCTCCGGGCTGTAATCCAAAGTCATCAGCACTTATTTTGTGGCTCCAATGGTTCCAGCCTTGTCCACTGGGAGCTCTGTTAAGGGGACTCCCGGATCTTTTCGGCACGCCCCATTCTTCCCTTTTTCTCCAACTCTTCCTTACTTCCGGGCACTCCTCATATTTTCCCTACTCTGCTTGAGAACCAGCCATTGCTCCAAGGAGTCCTGGTCACGATAAGCAGGGAGGGAGGCGGTCTGCAGACTACAGCCTGCAGCCTGCTGTTGCGTGGGGGGCCTCCCCAGACTCCCCGGAGAAGAATGATTTCTACATCTTCAAGGGGCTGTTGGAAAAAAAAAAAGAATACGCCAAGGATACTGCCTGTGAGCCACAAAGCCTAAAATATTTTACTGCCTGGCCTTTTCTCATCCCTATCTAGAGCATAAAGATTTTTACATCTTATGTTTAGCAAGTTCTTCGTTATCCGGAAAACATCTTATTCAACTAGGGTACTTGTGAAACTTTTCTTTGTCAGAGCAAACTGTTAAAGTCTCAGCTACTGGAGTTTTACTGAGAAATAAACTTTTCCTTAAAATCCTCATCTATGACAAGCACAGTGAGCATGCCTGTAATCCCAGCACTTTGGGAGGCCAAGGAGGGAGGATCGCTTGAGCCCAGGAGTTCGAGACCAGCCTGGGCAACAAAGTGAGACTCCATCTCTACAAAAAATAAAAATAAAAATGAGCTGGGCATGGTGACACATGCCTGAAGTCCCAGCTACTCAGAAGCCTGAGGTGGGAGGATCGCTTGAACCTGGAGGAGAAGGCTACAGTGAGCCATAAGCACATCACTGCACTCCAGTCTGGGTGACAGAGCAAGACCCTGTCTCAAAAAATAAAAATGAAAAAATAAATAAATAAATAAATAAATCCTCATCTATGGCTAATTAAGTGTTCAAATGCACCAAAAGGAAGGCAGAGAGATAAATTAATGAGGCTATTTTTTTCTTAAATGAAGCTAGGGTACTGGAAGAAAAGAAAAACTAACCCAAACTCCTAGGTGAGCAAAACACATTCTTGAATCCAAAATAAGCTTCAGTGAATCAGGGAAGTCTAAAATGAACTGCAAACAGAAATCAGTTCTTTTTCAATAACAAAAGGTCCCTTTGGGAAAGCAATGCTGAAACACCATTGTTACAAGCGGGCTCAGTCTGTGCTTAAGAATAATACAGTTAACCAAGGAGTGTCGAGAACCTCCAAGTTATAAATCAACAAAGTCTAAAACAGAGGAAAGCCCATACATTTAACACAGGCGGTAACTAGGTGATTCCTCTTAAAACCAATCTGGAGGAAGTCAGCTTTCACTGAGAACAAGAATTCCCTAACTACAGACACACTTGTGTCTATCTGGAAAACCTAAACTAAGTAAGGAGCTTGAGCCACTGAGAGCCAATTCTTATGAATGAAGACCAAGAGGGACAATTTTCTTCTCTTCCTCCTTGCAGTGAGCTGTTCACTCATCCAGACAAGTGAAGCCTGTGGAAGCACTGGAATTTCTTTTTTTTTTTTTTCTATTAAGAGATGGGGGCCTCACTATGTTGTCCAGACTGGTTTTGAACTCCTGGGCTCAAGTGTGCCTCCCACCTCAGCCTCCCAAAGCGCTGGGATTACAGGCATGAGCCGCTGCGCCAGACTGCTGGAATTATTTCTGAAGAACTGTGCTTCACTCCCCTGATTCACAAAATAAAAATTAACTGTGACTCCTGAGAATTACATAGCAAAGCACTTTCACATTGTTTTTTACTGATTTTTGGATGGTTAAGGGAGAAGAAAAAGAAAAAGACGACGTAGTTTGTCCACTGCATCTCTGAAGTTCAGGTGCATCTCACACCTCAGATTAGTTTAACTGGCAGCATTTCTTCTTTTTAGTGGTACAAAAATAAGGGTGTGACTTATCAACCTCATCTGACATTTGATAAAATACAGTATTATTTCATTTGGTCATCGCAACACCTCTGAGGTAATACGACCAGCTCCACATCGCAGATGAAGAAACCATGAACCCAGGTGGGACAGTGGCAGGCCAGGCTGAGTTTAGGTGTGCCGGGTGCGAGCTCCTCTCTCCTCGAAACCACACTGCTCCGCCTCAACGTGGTTGACTTTTAACACTTAAAAACAGCCCACTGTCCTTTGAACCCAAGTCTGTCATTAATTAGGGTAGTTTATCCTTCTTCAAACTCCGCAAAGCTGATCTGGAGTTACTTTTTCCTCTCTTGCACCCAGAGTTTTTGTTTCTTTCTTTTTTTTTTTTTTTTAAATCATCACAAACTACCCATTTATTATACAACTGGATAAGGACTGTATGAATGCCAGTCCGATTATCTGATTCATGAAAGCGTTCTCTGTGAGTCACTAGATAGGCATGAAGAGTATAACCAGGTTAAGAACAATGAACTATGCCAAGCTTTGCCCTAGCTCTCTGCCACACTTACTTCTGCTAGGGGCTGCAGGGCACCTACTCTCCCTTAGATTTCCTCAGTGTGAACCACACTTATTCAACCCCAGTATTTAACAGTCCCATTAAAACTAAAGCCTGAGAAACTGACTAGGTAGCTTCAAGTAGACATTTTTAGTTACCCCTTTTTAAAACTTTAAAGTATTTTTATTTTGATGAGTCCAAAAGCACTGCACTTTAAAAAAAAAGAAAAAGAAAAAAAAAAAAAAAAAACTCTAGCAATGAAAAAAAAAACCAAACTTCCATAAAATGAGGAAATCAAACATAGCCTGGAAGGTGAGACTGGTTTGCAGAAACCACAGAGAGGAAGTAAATTCTAGACTTGCGGAACCACAAATAAAATCCCCATACCGCCGTGGTCAAACTAGAAACCAGGCCCTGACACAGTTCCTGACTGCAGCTGTTAGAACCTGATGAAGACAGACAGCTTTCTTTAACGTGCAGCCTACAGCATTGAGAAGAGCGTAAATGATCCAGTCACCTACTACAGAACATCAAGAACAGGCGTCACCATACATTTAGGCAGCTTTTCCCATCACAAATTGAGAGCAAGCACCACTTGAGGTCTGGGGGACTACATATGCTTCACCCAAGACACCGATTAAAAAATACCCAGCATCTCTACAGCACATTCTGTGAGTTTTCATTTAATAGTTTTCAAAGCATTTTAATAGCTATCTAGAACTTGATTTAACAAGCAGAAAACCTGAGAAACTCTAAGAGGTAGGTACAAATTATCTGTTTTAGAGACAGGTAATTTGGAGAATGCAATTTCTCAGTAATGACTCAGGGTAAGCCAGGAATACCACCTATTAATTCAACCATTACAACTCCAGCCTAATTGTCTGATTCATGATCTCTAGAACCTCAGATGAAACTGGACCCATACGTAATTAACTAAAGAGTTGTCTGTGAGGCCATTTTTGGATTCAATAAAAAAAAAAATTAAAGACCACAGATAAAAACAAATGATGATCAACGTCTAGCTCCATTAGGGATTACAAAATGCTACATATTCTAATGCTGTCATCCCTTGTTCAGTCACTAGTGGATATGCTTTCATAAAGAGAAATTTCCTCACACTTACTATTTGGTCACCCAGTGGTTCAAGTTATAAGGAAAAGGCAGACTAGATACTTAAATCTTTCTCTTTCTTTGCCAGTTTTAAAAAAATGAGTTGGTGGTTGGGCGCAGTGACTCATGCCTATAATCCCAGCACTTTGGGAGGCCGAGGTGGGGGGACCGTGAGGTCAGGAGATCGAGACCATGCTGAGCAACATGGTGAAACCCCGTCTCTACTAAAATACAAAAAATTAGCCAGGCGTGGTGGCGCATACTTGTAGTTTCAGCTACTCAGGAGGCTGAGGCAAGGGAATCGCTTGAACCCGGGAGGCAGAGGTTGCAGTGAGCCGAGATTGCACCACTGCACTCCAGCCTGGCAACAGAGCAAGACTGTCTCAAAAAAATAAAATAAAATAAAATAAAATAAAAAAGAGTTGGTTCACTAGCACCCTCTGGCAGCGACCAGTTCGAAGAGTTGCTATCACTGTTTTGTGATATCCTTATGAGCTAATGAATTTAAAGCACCCACAGGCTTCCAACTGTTGTGGTTGTTCTGACTGACATTCCCATTGTCCTGTCTCTAGGAGGCAGGGCCTCTAAAGGGGTTTGCTCCCAAGCCCTCCCACAAGGTCCCAGCAGGCCTGGGTGGAGTTCTTGCTCCCTGGGATGTTCCAGGCATATCTTGTATAGTTTCTGCTTCAGACCTCCTATTAATCATTTCCCCAAATAGCCTTGGTTTCTTTTAAAGTGAACTGCTAATGTAAAGACCCCAGTTTCAGGAAGTAGAGCTGCTTATTCACTGCCGGTGTCACAACTACCTTGAAAACAATGTTTTGTAACATTGAACTTTGGCACCCCTGTGGTCTAAGCAGTTGCCCTCTTCAGGGATCAGGAAACTATGGCCACTGGGTGAAATCCTGCCCATAGTTTTTGTTTTGGTATGGCCTGAAAGCTAAGAATAATTAAGAATTCTCGTTTTTAAATCGTATTTTTAATCCAAAATAACATTTTATTTGACATAAAATAACATTTTATGACACATGAAATTTATATCAATAGCTGATAACACAGAAAGACATTATGTATCTCCTGATGGAAAAACACATCACCACCTATTAAACAGTACTGCCCAAAACAAGCAAACAAAAACAATATCAAACCTGAATCTAACCAACCACCTAGATCCAAATGTCAATATGTAGGAAACACTGTGAATAGTGAAACATGTTAAATACCACCGCAAGAATGTAATCGGCAAAATACAGGTTGTGAAAAACACTTGGGGAGAAAAGCCTAGGAAACTGTAAAAAAAGAAAGATGAAGAGAGGGAGAGTGGCGAACATTAAAAGACTAAAAAGACCTACCCACCAATTCCAACATATGGATGTTATTTGAATCGTGATTCAACCTATTTTTAAAATTATGACATTTCAGGCTATTGGAAATCTGAACACTAACTGACCATATTAAGAAAATGTAATTCATTTCTCCTTGGAGTGATAATGGTCATGTGCTTGTTTTTAAATGTAGTCCTTATCTTTTGGAGATAGTGACCTACTTAATGATGTCTGGAATTTGCTTCGAAACAGCACCAGGGCGTGGAGGAAGTAGACGGGGGCAGCATGAAGGAAGATGGGCCGCAGCTAATTCAGGCTGGGTGGAAGCTGCGTGGGAATTCATTACAGTGCCTATGTCTTGCATACTTGAAGCTTTCATTTATTAAATGAATTAAAAAGTTTAAATGGAAAACAAGCAGATATCATAATTTATAATCTGTATTCTTGCTTACTTCTGATACGGGCATTAACGTGCTAGGGCTGTCATAACCAAGTATCACAAACTGGGTGACTCAAATAACCAAAATGCATTCTCTAAGTTTTGGAAGCTCCAAGTCCAAGATCAAGGTGGCAGCAGGAAGGGCTCCTTCTGAGGGCTGTGGTGGCAGAGTTTGTTCTAGGCCTCTCCTTGCTTCTGGTAGCTGGCTGCCTTTTCCCTAAGTCCCTTCCCACCATCTCCCCTCTACATGTGTCTGTGTCCGAATTTCCTCTTGTTATATACAAGGACAGCAGTCACACTGGATGAGGCCCACCCTCATGACCGCATTTTCACTTGATCATCCCCGTAAAGACCCTCTCTACAAATAAAGTCACGTTCTGAGGCACTAGGGTTAGGGTTTCTACGTATGAATTTAGGGGGAACACAATCGAACCCATCTCTAGCATAGATCTTTAAATGAAAACAAGGGCGGAGCGTTCTGGGCGCGGAGCGGGCGAGTGCAGGGGGCAAGGGGCGCGCTGTGCAGGCCGGGGCCAGGAGCCGGGCCCAGCTGGAGCAGAGTCGGTCCTGGGGAGCCGGGCCGGGCGGGGTGCAGCCATAGCGCCACGGAGGGTCGGGGCCCGTGCCGCTGCGGGTGGCCTGGGCGCCCAGTAGCCGGGCGGGGCTGGAGCGCAGGCTGCGGCAGAGGCAGCTGCGCCCGCGCCCCGCACCCGGGCCCAGGCGATGGTGACACATGAGGCGGTGGCACCACCTTCGGACATCACCTCATGCAGAACGTAGGCCTCGAGGTGCCCTGCGACTACCGACCCAGCCAGAAGTGCACCTGCTACCGGCCCAACCGCCGCGAGACTTGGCTCTTCTCCCGCTTCTCCACTGGCTGGAGCTGCCAGCTGCACGCCGACTGGACCGAGCTCACCAACTGCGTGCCCGGCATGCTGGACCGCCGCAACTCCGCCGCGCTGCGCACACCCAGGAAGTTCTACTACATCACCCCACTAGAAGACCCCATGTCCCGCTACCTGAGCAAGTGGCGGCATGTGCAGAGGGGTGCCACGTGGAAGATGTCGTTGCATATGTGTGACTGGCGCACGCCCACGCCCGAGGAGCTGCCGCCCTACTACGAGGGCATGGACTGGTCGGGCTGCACACTGCATGAGTTCATGGACTGCCTGTACAACCTGGCCAACAACCACCAGGTTCGCATGCTGGCCGACCTGAGCCTGGTGGCCTACTACAACCTGTCCTTCATCCCCGAGGGCAAGCGTGCCCAGCTGCTGCTTGAGAGCGTCAAGAAGAACCTGTGGGGCATGGCCTTCTTGGGCCTGACTGAGTTGCAGCGCAAGACGCAGTACCGGTTCGATCAGATGTTCAACCTGAAGTTCACCCGGCCCTTCATGCAGTACAACAGCACGCGGACGGGCAGCGTGGAGGTGGACGAGGACACCATCCGCCGCATCGAGGAGCTCAACGACCTAGACATGCAGCTGTATGCCTATGCCAAGGACCTCTCCCAGCAGCCCTACCAGTACAAGCAGCAGCTGGAGCGCAGGGAGCAGCACCTGAGGAGCCGCCAGGAGCGCCTGCTGCACTGGGCCAAGGAGGCGCTGCCGCGGGAGGACGCTCACCAGCCGGGCCGCGTGCCCACCGAGAACTACGCGAGCCACATCGAGAAGTGGTAGTGGCGGTGGTGGCCACGGGGAGGCCTCTTGGGGATGTGGGGGGTAAAACAGGACAGACAACAGGTCCACCCAAGACTGTCACGGGAAGAGCATCCCAAATCTGCTTCAGAGGTAGCTGCATCCTGGGAAAAAAAAAAAAGAGCAGGGATGCAGTGGGGCTGGGCGGGGATGGGGGCTTGAGGAATCAACAGCTGCAGCCAGTGGGTCAGAGGAAAGCACGCTTGAAGGATGCCATGGGCAGGGCAGGGCATGGCCTCCAGAGCAGGTGTTGCGCCTGCTCTCCTGGCCCACTTGGATTTATCACGAAAACTGAAGGTTTGCACAAGAGACGAGGACGGTGGAAAGTGGACCTGTCAGGCCAGGAGTGTCTCCCTCACCAACTATTCACACAGCACTTGCTCTTAGCTCCTCTGTCCAGGCTACTAGGAGTGAGACCAGCTTCTGGCAACTGCCCCAGCTCCAGGCCATCCCATAGGCCCTCCCCTTCTGGCTGCCCCCAATGCCCCAAGGCCTGGGGAGCCCCCAGCTCACCCATCTGTAGCTCCCTCAGTGTCAGGGCCCACCCCATCTGAGGCACAAAAGACTTGAGTCCAGCCCCCAGGAAGCCCACTCCCCTCTCTGGCCCATAGTCCTGCTTCATGCTTTGGGTCAGGAAGCCAAAGCTGATGTTCAGGCCCCACCCACCCCCCACAGTCCTCAAACCAAGGAGGGGTTTGGGGAGTAGGCCCAAGCGGCATTGCCGGCCTTCCATGGACCGACTGGCAGCCCAGGAGTGGGGAGGCTTTGGCCAGGGATGCTGCCACTTGTGCCTGAGTCCCTGACTGGCCTTTGGAGGTGACCACCCAGGCAGACCTGGATCAGACAGGAAGGGCTGGGGACTGAGCGCTCCCCTGCCCCTGTTCTCCTTTCTGACCCACTGGCATTTGCTAGCAGGCTGCTCCAGCCCCATCACCAAGACACGTACTCAAGAGCTCAAATACCACTGCTGCCACCAGTGTGTGGATTAAGTTCATCAGGCTTCCATCAGCTGGAGTGTGGGACCATAGTCCCTGCCCAGGAGCCATACCCTCAGACCACAGTGGCTCTGGATGGCCAGGAACAGGGACTCGAGCTTTCAGATTCTCAACTAGCCTTGACAAAACAGCTGTAGGTGGCCTCCCTGACACCAGATACTCAGCCCTCTCCACCCTGGCTCTCCTTGCATTTCCCCATGCTGCCCACCCCCTGGCAAAAGGCTGGCCATGCTCTCTGTTCCCAGCAGCCCTGCAGGTTTCCCCACTGGCTGCAATGGCCCTACTAAAAGCCATGTTGCATATCCATTGTAAGCACGTGCCCTGTGCCCTGTCCCCATCCCTTATGCCTAGGAGGCCAGGCTGGTGTCTCTACGAGGGCCCCCACAGGCGCCCTGGGTCCCCCAGAGAGCAGACTGGTGTGCTCAGGCTGCAGGCTGCTCAGAGGCAGGGCAGTGGGCTCTGCAGGTCACTTGGCTGGGGTTGGCGGGGGTCCTCTCTCCTGCCCCAGCTTTCACTCAGCCACCTCAGCTGCCCCACCGTGGGGTGGAGATGTGGGTCACCACGGGCTTGGGAGCAAGTGTCTTCTGCAGCACAGGAAGGCGAAGGTGTGGTCAGATGAGGTTGCTACCCCTGGAGGTCTGGCATAAGGGCCCCACCCTCAGGCCTCCTACACTGGCCCCATTTTACTTTGGGGTCCAAGGACAGGGCGATCAACTGGGCAGGGTGGGCAGCATGCCAGCCCAGCGCAGTGCCACCTCCCTGGGTGGATGCATCACACTAAGGAAGTGAGTGCCAAGGGGATGCAGTGGTGTGGTTCTTTCAAAGGGAGGTCAGGGTCAATGGGCATCTGCTGGGACACTCGACACTAGGGTGGGTGCACACCTGGGAGGAGAAGGAACATGTTCAGGGCAGTATGGGGTCTTGCACAAGCCACGTGGGGCACCTTGGCCTCCCGGCAGGAGGTGGACACCCAGCCAGAGGCCCTGGCTCAAGGTGGCCTCACCTGGCCATGGGCTTTCTGGGTACACAGGCCCAAGCGCAGGCTGTTTTGTACATATTGGAGTATGTGTTAACTTATGCCCTGCATCCCAACTCACACGGAAGCACGGGTCTCGTCTCAGTCTCTTTGGCTGCATTTGGAAAGCAGTCTCCTCTCGGGCCAGTGCCAGGCTGAGGTGTCCAGAGGCGGCGGCAGCTGGTGGTGCCCTCAGCCCCCGAGTGTCCAGCCTGGCACTTCCCGTTCAGGCCACCTGCTTTGGGTCAACGGTTCCTTTGCCAGCAGCATCTCCTAAATTGTAAGGACTCTCTCCACCCAGGGCCCTCCCAGGGCTGCGAGGACGGAAGCAGGCAGGCAGTGGAGCTAACAGCTTAGTCACCAGGACCCCCAAACCTGCAAACGCCCCCTCCTGGAGGGGGAAGCCAGGAACAACAGAACTGCCCACGAAACAAGGCTGTGAACTTTTTGGAACTGTTTAACTTCAACCCAGGATCGTTTAAAGCTTTATTTATTTATAGCTTCTTCTCAAAAAAAAAGTGTTAAGAAGAAATTTTTTGGTTATTCATACAAAAAAAAAATAAGTTGATGATGGAAAAGCAAGTCATAACCATCTAATTGTTTTTGTCTAGGTCAAGAATAAATGTTAGCCAATGAAATAAATCCCGACAAGGAAAGAAAATATAAATAATAAATAAATAAATAAATAAAAACAAGGAAAAACAAAGAAGAGCTAGAGACCAGTAGGTGCACATACCAACAGCAGTTACCTGCAGAGATAGAAATGGAGTGGCTGGGGGACAAAGTGTGCTATATCCTTTCCTATTTGTTGAATTTTGTACCCCCAGCTTCTCGCCATTTTCAATCTAATGGCAAAACTCCTTAACAAGGCTTCAGCATCCATCGTTGCCTGGCTACTCCTGACCTGCCAGCCCCAACTCCATCACTCCGCCCCAGCTCTCTACTATGATCTACGATGACCCTCTCTCCATCCTTCCAGATGATCTTCTGCCACTTCATTCTCATATATTCTCCTACCCAGAGACGCTACCATGACACGCACCCCCACCCCCATTCATCCATGCCCATCAGAGCTCAACTCGGAAACCATCCTTGAGGCCCATGGTTGCACTCCCTGCCTGTGCACTCCCAATTACCCTGCATCTGGAATCTGTCACTCCATGTTGTAAATGCCCATATGCCTTCCCCATTAGGCTGCAAGCTGAATGGGGTCATGGGCCAGGCTTGTATAATCCACCAATGACTCCCCAGAGCCTGGCCCAGCGCCTAGGATTCAGGTAGAAGTCAGGGGTAAGAAAAAGAGAAAACAGTGAGAGAGACAGCGATGAAGGGGCATAAGCAAGCAAGTGAAAATAAGCAAGCAAGGGAACAAAACAGGAAAGAAAAAAAAAACAACAGAAAGAAACCATAACCAACCCACTGGATCACAGAATAAACTTACAAGCTAGGTACAGTGGCTCACACCTGTAATCCCAGTGCTTTGGGAGGCTGAGGTAGGAGGATCACTTGAGCACAGGAGTTCAAGACCAGCCTGGGCAACATAGTGAGAGGTCATCGCTACAAAAAGTGTGAAAAATTAGCCAGGCGTGCTGGCACACGCCTGTAGTCCCAGCTACTTAGGAGGCTGAGGTGGGCGGCTCACCTGAGCCCAGGAGGTCAAGGCTGAAGTAAGCTACAATCACACCACTGCACTCCAGCCTGGACAACAAAGTGAGACTCTATCTCCAAACAAAACAAAACAAAACTGAATAAACTTATGGGCCAGGTATGGTGGCTCATGCCTATAATCCCAGTGCTTGAGCTCAGGAGTTCAAAACCAGCCTGGGTCTCTACAAAAAAATACAAAAACTTAGCTGTGCGTGGTGGCATGAGTCTGTAGTCCCAGCTACTCGAAAGGCTGATGTGGGAGGATGGCTTGAGCCTGGGATGTTAAGGCTGCAGTGGTCCGTGATCGTGCCACTGCACTACGGCCTGGGTGACAGCCTGGGTGAGAGTGAGACTGTCTCAAAAATAATAATAATAATAATAAACTTAAATTTTCAGGGTCAAATAGGATTATAAGAGAAGCATTCTTCAGTAATGTTACACTCTTACTCGGGAACATTTTCCCACTGTTAACATACACTGTATTGGGGTAGCACGACGCTTATTCCCCAGGTCTCCAAGAACTCACACAAACATGTACCCATTTTGCTTAAGCCGCATAGCTAAGGTATTTCATTAATAAATACATTATCTCAAAAAGTGGATTTCCCTCCATTTATAGTCTCCCTCAAAAACAGGTGTTTACCCACACGCACCACGTTCTCGCACAGCCTTGTCTCACTGGAGGCCTTCAGAGCATTCTACTCAGTGGGGGCAAAGCGAGAATCCAAAGGCACCCTCTTCCCCAGGGAGCCCTTGGAGCACAGGACTGAGAAGAAAGCCGCCCACACAGGCAGAGCCACAGCCCCTGGACCTCTAGGCCAGTATGTGTTTAGGAACAAAACAGGAATCTTAATTGGTGCCATCTAAGATGTGATTTAAATTTGTTTTAGTCTGAACACTGCGTGTATTAGTTTGCTAGGGCTGCTAAAACAAAATACTACAGACTGGGGGCTTCAACAGCAGAACTTGACTCTCTCACAGTCCTAGAGGACTAGGTGTCAGCAGGGCTGGTTTCTCCTGAGGCCTTGCTCCTTGGCCTGTGGACAGTGACCTTCTCCCTGCATTCTCGAAGGGGCTTTCTTCCATGTGCATCCCTGGTGTCTCTGTGTGTGTCTAAATTTCCCCATTTTAGAAGGACACCAGTGAGAATGGACTACAGCCCACCCTCAGGGCTCACCTGTTTAAAAGCCCTATCTCCAAATACAGTTATAGTTTGAGGCACCTGGAGGGGTACAACTCAGCCCCTAGCACTGTGTCAATTTACTAACCTTTTCACCTTTTTAATTATTTATTTACTTACTCACTTATTTATTTATTTAGAGATGGAGACTTGCTCTGTCTCCCAGGCTGGAGTGCAGTGACGTGATCTCGGCTTACTGCAACCTCCACCTCCCAGGTTCAAGTGATTTTTCTGCCTCAGCATCCTGAGTAGCTGGTATTACAGGCACATGCCACCGCACCCAACTAATTTTTGTATTTTTTAGTCGACACTGGGTTTCGCCATGTTAGCCAGGCTGATCTCAAACTCCTCACCTCAGGTGATCCACCCACCTTGGCCTCCCAAAGTGCTGGGATTACAGGCATGAACCACCACGCCCAGCCTTAATTTCTTATTTTTAAGTGTACAAATAAGTGTATATATTTATGGCATATGTGTGACACTCTGATACAGGCATATGAAGTATAATACTACATCAGGGTATTTGGGGTGTCCGTCACCTCTGGCATGCATCATTTCTTTGTGTTAGGAACACTCCAATTCCACTCCTTTAGTTATTTTAACATATACAATGAATTGGTCAATGTATTAATTGAAGAAAGCCAATCCCACTGGCAGGGGTCCATCCTTGACAGCACAGGCATGGGCATGAGGGCATCCTGCCTTCTAACTGGAAAAGCAAGTGTAAAGCAAGGGCCAGGTCCTTACATATGTTGCCTGTTTTCTGTTTTGCCCAGACCCTCTCACCTCAGGGAATTTGCATAGGAGAATTCTGCGCCTACTTGAAAATGGACAATGGTGGCTACTTAGACAAAGGATTAGACAAAGAAAACTCATGGAACCGAGGGAAACTAAGGGCCAGCAACCTTCCAAATGGTCCCAACATACAGCCCATCTCTAAAACACATCGTGTGGGCCTTTTTCTCTTAGTACATTAGGACCACTAAGCCTGTCCTCCTCTTCTAACACCCTGACAAGTAGCATTGCAGCCCAGAGACTTAGTAAAATGAATCATCATCACACTACTTGGGGGAAAAAAACTGAACAATTATTGCAGATCACACATTTTTATTTAATGCCTCAAACTTACAAACCCATCTATCATCAAGGTTTCCTGTATTTAGAATTTTAAGTCACAAAATGTTTTCCTTGCCATAATATAACAATATATCTATTTATAAGAACATTAAATAACCTAGAATCTCCCTCAGGTATTCTAATACTGGAAAGGAAAAGGGAAATGAAGTATGGCAGTAAATATACTCAGTCACACAAAACAGTAAAGAGTGCACTGATGATCCCGTTCATGAAGCAGAGATTCCACAAAGACCCTAAGCCAGAATCTCAACAGCCTAGAAAACCAGATCGCTCTGTGTGCTAATCACAGACAGGCAAATGTTCCTCTGTTCAAAAGTGATTTTCAAGGTCAGCCAGCCCAACTGCTCCCTGACACTTGCAGAAAGGTTATATAATTTGAGTGCTAATTAAATACCTGCGAATGAGATCATTTTATACGAAGCTGCTGGTTTCTCTCAGACTATTTCACTAAAATTTGTTACCAAAGAACCATTTCATTCCCATTTTAAAACACTAACTAGGATGGAGACTACTACAGAAAAGCTCATCTAAGGCAGCACGGTGTGGCCAAAAGAATGTCGGGCTTGAATGACTTCTGCCAGACGACTGGGCCCCCACGCCCCAAGAAATGAAGGGCTGGATATTCCGGGAACTGGAACCTTGGTTAAGTTGCTGGCATAGCTGAGCTATGGCGTCATCCACAGCGCTTCCATGTCTTTAACAGCTTTGAATGGTGGTTCCACACTCCAGGAAGCCGATGCAGGAACAGGAAGCATCTAGTCCCAGAAGGAGAGACTCAGAGCCAGATTCGCAGGGCTCACCCCCACAACCATCCCTGCAGTGGACCACCACCGTCTAGGGGAAGGATATTCTGTTTTGCCACACAACTTCCCATGTACGTCTGCAGAGATGTGCAGGCAAGTCAGTGGCAGTACTGGATTCACAATCCAACTTCTGCACAATACAGCCGAAAGGATGGGAGAGGTGCGCTAAATGTCTGCTCCTTACTTCCCATGTAGGGCAGACCCTAAATAGCCTAGAAAAACATGTCTACTTTTTCTTTCAAATCTCTTACAGTCCCTCGATGGAGTCTATGTTCTCAGAGCCCTTCTGGCTTCCTAAAGCCTAACTTAAGTTCTTGCAAATATAACTGAAATGCAATCTTAGGCAATGTGTCCTTCCAAGCTCTCTCTTCAGAGAGGAAGTACTTAGTGGTACTACTGCAGTAGGACTGGCGGTGAGAGATGGCTGGGCCTGGGTATGAGCAGAGAGAATTCATTATACTCTTCAGTCTACTTCTGCATATGTTCAAAATTCTCTACAATGAAGTTTTAATTTTTAAGTACTATCTTCGAAACCAAGCCAGAAACTGGTTACAACAGTGACCTTGACAAGGTTCTACAGCACACAAAGGCAAGATCATCTAGGGTTTCTTATTTGATAATGCTTCAACTGATGTCTTTATGTTATCCAGAAAAATAAGCCCAAAGACAATTCAGTATCTAATTAGGTGCTTACAAATACTCAGGTATCCAGCCCAAGATTAAAGACCTCCAGACAGTTAAGAGGGTTATGGGACAGGGGTGTCACCTACTGAAACGGCCGCACAGTCATCCTACTGCGAAGCTCACCAACACATTCATTCATTCAACAAACATTTACTAAGCATCTTATAAGACAGGTGCCACTATAGGTTCTGAGAATAGAGAACAAAGGACTGGGGAGATTGTTATTTTACAAGGAATGACCAGGGAACACATTTCTGATACTATAACTAACTCATGCAAGAAATGACAGTGATTTGGTCCCAGGAGGGTTATAAAAATAGTCAATATTTACATGTTGCTTACAATGTTCCAGGCAGTATTCTAAACTCTTCCAATTCCATAACAACTCTTTGAGGTAGGTAGTGTCATTAGCCCCATTCTTTGTTATTTTTTATTTTTCTTAGAGACAGAGTCTTGCTCTGTCACCCAGGCTGGAGTCAGTGGTATGATCAAGGTCACTACAGCTTTGTACTCCTGGGCTCAAGCCATCCTCCCACCTCAGCCTCCCGAGTAGCTGGGACTACAGGTGTGCATCACCATGCCCAGATAATGTTTTAATTTTTTGTAAAGACGGCGGCTCACTATATTGCCCAGGTCTCCACCTCTTGGCCTCAAGTGATCCTCCCACCTTGGGCTCCCAAAGTGCCGAGATGACAGGCATGGGCCACCGCCCTTGCCTAATTTTTTAAAATTTTTTGCAGAGATGGAGTCTCACTATGTTGCCCAGGCTTGTCTTGAACTCCTGGCCTCAAGTGATTCTCCCCGCCTTGGCCTCCCAAAGTGCTGGGATACGGTCACGAGCCACCGTGCCTGATAAGCCCCATTTTAAAATGAAGAAACGGAGCACTGAAGAGGCAAAGTAACTTCTCCAGGTCAGACAATACTCGGTGAGGCTCAGAGTGCAAGCTCTTCCCACTCCATGGCAGCGCAGGGGACGAAAGCAGGCGAAGCAGCCAGGACGTGCTGGCAGATGCGAGGTGAAGCTGGAGGGAAAAGGGGCATGGAGCACACCTCCAATCCATTTATTAACTCCCTGCTCTGAAACAGGAACAGACTTCCAAGTAACACCTGACATGTGAAAAACCTCTTAAGTAAAAGACAGTGCCCAACCCAAACAGATACAAAGGAACCTGAGGGAAACAGACAATGCAGGGGCTAAAAAATAATAAAAAAAACCCAACTATAATATTCTCAGAAATAACAGGAGACAGTATACTCATGAGAAGAAAGAGGCTATTTAAAAAGTGGGGAGATGAGGCCTCCTGGAAATCAAACGGAATTGAGAAAAATACTTGCACATAGCAGTAGAACACAGACAAAAAGATCAACAGAAGTAAAGTAGAAGCTCATTCCAAAACATCCAACAATCTGCTGATAGAAGCTTTAGATAAAAAGAACAAAGAGAAGGAAGAGAAGATCATTCTTCCCAAAAAGTGTGTGCATATTTACACATACGTGTGTCTGTGTGTGTGTGTATATATATATATCTATATACACGAAAATTTTCCAGAACTAAAGCACACAACTTTCAAGATTCAAAGGGCCCACTGTGCATCCATGCTGATGAATGAAATGGATGAAAAGAGACTCATGCCAAGGCACAGCTTTACAACTGGTCAGAATCTAGACACAGAGGAAGTCTTAAAAGCTTCAGACCTCCCAAGAGGCTGGACAGCGGCCGCAGAGACACCACCGCAAGACTGGCATGGGACACAAGGGTTCCAAGACACAACAGCCAAACACATGGAGAGGAGATTTAAGCTCCTGACGAGGCACATGGGATGGATTAATGATGTGTTCATAAAAAACTAACAAAAGTAAAAGAACTGTAATCATCACAAACACTATAGGGTCAGTCGTAAATAATGTTTGCAGCCATAAAAATATAAATAATGAATTGTGATTTAATCGAAAAGTTTCAGTGTGTTGAGAAGAAGGGTGAATGCACATGTGTGTGTCAATATATAAATCCTTGTCGTGCATAGTAGAAACTCAGTATCTGATTAAACCAACAAACAGTGCTACAAGCACATTAGCCCACGATGCGGCTAAAAGAGCTGCAGGGCGTTGCCACTGGGAGCCAGCAGCAGGGATAGGGAGGAATGGGACAGGACAGGGATTCACTATTTTTATGATAAACCCTGAAAAACTATTTAATTTTTTAAAACTATTTACATGCATCATTTGACAAATATAATTTACAAAATAGATCAAGGGGGAAGGAAAAAAAAGAACCAAGGAGATAAGAAACAACATTTAAGGGAGGGGACAAAGAAACACAGCTGATAGCAAACAGGAAAGAGGATGTTTTGGAGGCCACAGGCAGGCACATTACCATGGAAGGCAGAGGAGAAAAGCATGTTCCAATGTGTTACGGAGGCCAGGCACAGTGGCTCAGCCTGTAATCCCAGCACTTTGGAAGGCGAAGTGGGAGGATTACTTGAGGTCAGGAGTTCAAGACCAGCCTGAGCAACATAGCCAGACCCCATCGCTACAAAAAAATAAAAAATAAATTAGCCAGGCATGGTGGCATACACTTGTAGTCCTAACTACTTGGGAGGCTGAGGCAGGAGAACTGCCTGAGCCCAGGAGGTTGAGGTTGCAGGGAGTCATGACTACACCACAACACTCCAGCCTAGGGGACAGAGTGAGATCCAGTTATACACACACACACACACACACACACACACACACACACGCGCGCGTAAAGACATTCACTGAAATGTTGTGTATTATATAAGCGGAGAGCAAGGGTCGAGGAGCAGGAGGCAAAGAGGACGTAAGTGAGGGAAGCTGCAGCTGCCAGAAAAGGCTGGGATGAGAGGCATGGGTCACAAAACTTGTTTTAAAGAGCTGAGAAGAGGAGGAGAAAAATGACATTTGTTGAATGTTCCACACGCTTTTTAAAATACCTGCCCGTGACTCTTGAAAGGATATACAAAATATCCGCCAATGAGCATTATTCTTGGGATCTACAGCAGTCGGCGGATTCCTAAAACCGTCCAGGGTTGGAGGAGGGTGAGAACTGGGAAAATGCCTATGGGGTACTATGCTGATTGCCTGGGTGACAAAATTATCTGTACACCAAACCCCCACGACATGCAATTTACCCACGTGACAAACCTGCACATGTACCCCCCGAAACTAAAACAAAAGTTGGAAAGAAAAAAAAAGGAGTCTAGACCTCCACAAAAGCACATAAATCAATGGTAGTGTTTAAAGTATCTTCTATGTTTACAAATGAATGCTTACAAGTTTACATTTCCTAAAACTCAGAAACATTTTTATCACTTTTAATTCAATGGTATAATGTCATCTCATAGGTGGAAAATAATGGTTGTTCTTACAATTTTTTTTTTTTCCCGAGACAGGGTCTCGACAGAGTCTGTCTGGCTCTGCCACCCAGGCTGGAGTGCAGTGGTGCGATCACAGCTCACCGCAGCCTCGATCTCCCCGTCTCAAGCAATCCTCCCACCTCAGCCTCCTGAGTAGCTGTAACCACAGGTGCACACCACTATGTCCAGCTAATGTTTTAAAAATTTTTTGTAGCGTTGGGGTCTTGCCATGTTGCCCAGGCTGGTCTCAAACTCCTGGACTCAAGCAATCCAGTCGTCTCAGCCTCACAAAGTGCTGGGATTACAGCCCTGAGCCACCATGCCCGGCATAAATTTAAAAACAGTATGAAGGTGAATTTTTTCAGCCTAATTATGGAAGCTAGCACTTTGGTTTCCTAATTTTCTTTTCTTTTCTTTTCTTTTGAGATGGAGTCTGGCTCTGTTGCCAGGCTGGAATGCAGTGGCACAATCTCGGCTTACTGTAACCTCTACCTCCCGGGTTCAAGCGATTCCCCTGCCTCAGCCTCCCAAGTAGCTAGGACTAAAGGTATGCACCACCATGCCCGGCATTTTTTTTTTTTTTTTTGGTATTTTAGTAGAAACAGGGTTTCATCATGTTGGCCAGGATGGTCTCGATCTCCTAACCCCGTGATCCACCCACCTTGGCCTCCCAAGTGCTGGGATTACAGGCGTGAACCACCATGCCCCGTTTGGTTTCCTAATTTTCAATATGGAATTTTCTTTAGTACTTCAAGAGTCAACCTTATGATATGTAGTTTAACATTTCACCCCAGTACTTTCAGAGAATAAACAGAAATCAATATCCAGAGAAGGGGCTGAGTTAGCCTCCGTGTGTGCACCTGTGCATCGCACTGCAGAGGTTCTTTAAAGCACGATGTGGTTGACTGGGGTGAATGGGTGGCCTGGACCTTAGGACCCTCACTCTTGACTCGGATCTGCCCCTAACTGGCGGTGAGGGACTGACTTTGCTGATCAACTTCTCTGGGCCTCAGTTCCTTCATCTGTAAAACCGGCATTTCAACTCTAAAATTCTACAGACAAGGATTTATGGTACCAACATTTTCTAAGTCTACCGAGTGCCTATACAGTTAATATTAGTGATCAGATCTTTATTAAAGTTGATTTTCTTTTCAACACAGAAAACTAAGTTAGGTGACAGATTCCTAGACTGTACTGCTGTGGCAGGCCTCTGGGACTGTGTTCCCAGGGGGCTATTTTGGTAAGTTGGTTATTTTTCAGTGCCTTACCAGCAATCAGTGTCCGGGTGTTGCATTTTAATCACAGTCTGAGGTAAGAGTCAAGTGGGGCTCTGCTCGGGAACCGACAGGCTGGATCCAGGGAAGCAACCGCTGCTGCCCAGATAGGGAACCCTTCTACAGGGGCAAACTGCCAGGTAGGAATGGGGACGGGATATTCTTTCCTCTTGAAAGGGGCACAAGTTTAATTTATTGAGGGTTCTGAGAAGAATCCGCGATGATAAAAATACTCAAAACTTAAATTTAGTGGCTAATCTGAGAGGCCACCAACAGATCACAACACTTTAGTTTTGCAGTAAAAAGCTGAAACGACAAAATTTTATAATTACTAGTTGGTTAAAACAGATATTTTAACGTGCAAAATGATTGCAAACTTTTCCTCCTCTATCTTCTAAGTCCAAGATGTCTTAGAGATTTACTTCCTATAATTAAAGATTGCAATTATACCATGTCAAACTCAAGTTCCTTCTTCAGTCTGGCAAAAACGGGGAGAACGAAGTTTGGGGATGGACTGTGAATATGAGCCTGAAGGGGGAAAAAGACATGAGCCTTTTAAAATTACAGTAGTTTCACTTTTAAATAGGAGCAGCTCCTCTCTCAAAAATCACTATCATAGATGTTTGCAACTAAATTCTTTTCTCCCACCCAAGGCATACATGTTGCCAAAAAATAGTCTGTACTAGTACAAGAGCCTATGGTGTTCTTCATCAAACCCGACTGATGATCACACAATCACCATAACGTAGCAGCTTCAGAGACAGTTTACTTTTTTTAGCTCATCATAAGAAAATTTTGTACAGAATCAATCATCCACAGCAAATATATCAAAATATAACAACAAACAACTTTAAAAAAAAAGTACCTATCAAAAAATATGAAATAGGCTACAAATCCTAGGCAATACCTAACTAAGTCAGCTTAGAAAAGTAAACTTTTTAAAAGCAAGATGCTAACAACGTATTATCCTAGCAAAACAAAACCCTCCGCAAGTTACTATATAGATCATGAATCAGGGGTTCTCATGTTACAGCGCACACATTTATCACCCGGGGAATTAAGAATGTCACGGTTTTATACCTGCTCT
This sequence comes from Chlorocebus sabaeus, assembly GCF_047675955.1. NCBI lineage: Eukaryota > Metazoa > Chordata > Mammalia > Primates > Cercopithecidae > Chlorocebus > Chlorocebus sabaeus. The sequence continues at coordinate 14,653,641 of NC_132931.1, forward strand.
CGAAATTTCCCTGCAAGTCACCTGCCACCCTGACTCTAGTTGCAGCGAGCTGAGGCCTGGTGGTCCAAGACTGGCACCCAGATTCTCAGCTCACAGTGCCAGCATCTGACTGTCGGACGACCTGCTGTTTTTCCTGATATTTATACAGGATATTCATAAAATGTAAAGAGGCCATTATTCATACAGACATCTAGAGAAGGAGGTGAAGTTGTAAAAAAAAAAAAAAAAAAAAAAAACCCTTATTTCGAGCTCCAACTGTGTTCTGCCCTGGAGTGCCTGAATTCCTTTGTGGTGATAGCATATATACCCACAGGAAGATTCTTCAGAACGATATTTACATGCGGTGCTCAGGATGAGTGAGCTCTTCAGATTTCAGGTATTCGCATTCATTTTAAAATCTCAAGTTTTTAATTAAATGTAATGTTTTCCTTCTTTCCTTGATTCTCACTAGTTATACAAGTCAACAGAATTCCAGTAAATAACTGATATTATTTTCTATGCAGTACAAGATAAAATATGTGTGTTGTAGCAGTGAGGGGACGAGGGGAGAAATAATCAGAAAACTATTATAAATGCAGAGTTCCAGCCCAGCCTTCAGCATTTTGATTCAGTTAGTTTGGGACCCAGAAATCTCTATTTCTTTTGAGACGGAGTCTCGCTGTGTCACCCAGGCTGGAGTGCAGTGGTGCGATCTCAGCTCACTGCAAGCTCCGCCTCCAGGGTTCACGTCATCCTCCTGCCTCAGCCTCTGAGTAGCTGGGACTACAGGCGCCTGCCACCACGCCCGGCTAATATTTTGTACTTTTACTAGAGATGGCACTTCACCGTGTTAGCCAGGATGGTCTCGATCTCCTGACCTCGTGATCCACCTGCCTCAGCCTCCCAAAGTGCTGGGATTACAGGTGTGAGCCACTGCACCCGGCCTCTATTTCTTTTTCTTTTTTTTTTTTTTTTGAGATGGAGTCTCGCTCTGTCACCCAGGCTGGAGTGCAGTGGCGTGATCTTGGCTCACTGCAACCTCTGCCTCCCAGGTTCAAGTGATTGTCTTGTCTCAGCCTTCCAAGTAGCTGGGACTACAGGTGTCCACCACCACACCAGGCTAATATTTTGTAGTTTTAGTAGAGATGGGGTTTCACCATATTAGCCAGGATGGTCTCGATCTCCTGACCTCGTGATCCGCCCGCCTCAGCCTCCCAAAGTGCTGGGATTACAAGCATGGGCCACCGTGCCCGGCTGAAATCTGCATTTCTACAGATACCTAGGTGATCTTCATGCCCGCCATCCTGTTGTATAAAAACGCCCTTGCTTCTTCCTGAAGCACATTCAGCTGCACTGATCCGTCGCTGAGATTTACATCAAAACAACAAGCGCCAGGGCAGAGGGAAGGGTAAAGGTGAAACAAGATGAACCATGAATGAAAATACTGTGGATGCTGGGTGACGGGAACATGAGGGTCCACTATACTACTTCACTCTACTTTTCTGTATGTTTGAAATTTTCCATAATAAAAAGAATTAAAAAAAAAAGCAAAGCAAAGCTCAGTAAACAGATCAAAGTAAGTTGATAGCCCCATGCTCTTCAAGAGACTTGCCCAGTAGAAATTTCATCTGAACTTTTACCAATTCAAGGAGTTGCCTACAATCCCTTTCAGCAATTCCAACACTGAAAGACCCCCCAAAATAATCCTCTCTAACTAAATTCTTAAGCCAAAGAAGTTTCGTTCATGTTCTTAGAGATTAAGCTGCTCTTGGAGGAAGTAAACCAAATCTATTTTTCATATATCTATTACTCTACAAAGAAAAATTAGATTCTGCCAATATCATTATAATGCAGTTAGTACCACAAACACGGTATTTAGAATGTTTATGGTACTATTTAATAGTTTAAGTGACAGAGAGAAAACATGGACAGAGCTCTTTCAGCTCATCTGTCTCTAAGAGGCCCCAAAGCTGCAGCTGCTCTCTCCTCCCCTCCCCACAACCCCAAAGATTAGGTACAGGAAGCAGAGGATCAAAAATCTATTAAAAATATCCAGAAGCCCAGAAGCAATGAACAAACCCCACACCCAGATCTTTTTGTTTTTTCTTTTTTTGAGACAGAGTGCAGTGGTCCGATCTCAGCTCACTGCAACTTCCATCTCCTGGATTCAAGTGATTCTCCTGTCTCAACCTCCCAAGTAGCTGCAATTACAGGCACACACCATCACACCTGGCTAATTTTTGTATTGTTAGTAGAGATGAGGTTTCACCATGTTGGCCAGGCTGGTCTCGATCTCCTGACCTCAAGTGATCTGCCTACCTCGGCCTCCCAAAGTGCTGGGATTACAGGCATGAGCCACCGCACCCGGTCCAGATCTTGGTTTCTCATATCACTCTCCAATCAGAAGAACCAGAGCTCCCTGAAGAAAAGGCTGATTCTAGGACTGGGGCAGAGAATATATAAGATGAAACTGTAGCTTCTTGAAATGCCAGAAAATAAGGAAATGCTTTAAAAAAAAAATGGGGATATGCCAGCGGGGTACTCAGGAGCTAAGGGAAAGAGCTCCTGATGGCCAAAGCTGGTACAACATTTAAGAACAAATAAACAACACCGTGGAATCAATCCAAAGTATAAAATAAATATCCATGCATCCACACTGACATAAGTAAATGCTTGAATAAAGAAATAAACAGAGGGTTGCTTAGGCCCAGGAGTTCAAGGCTGCAGTGAGCCATGACTGTGCTACTGCACTCCAGTTTGGACTACAGAGCAAGACCTGTCAAGGAAAGGGAAGGGCAAGAGGAAGAAAAAAAAAGAAGAGAACAGTCAAGTCTCCTAAACAGAAGAATTCCAAAGAATGTCTACAGACACTTCCTTGCAAAGAGGTGGAGCACAGCTTGCCACCCATTAAGAGTTGACCCTGCCCTCATACACCATGGGGAGGGGAGGACACAGCAACTTTACAGAGTGAAAGCCTGACCAACACTACTCAGTCAGGTGACCAAGTAACAAGTCATGTTGTGTGCACATGCCCTCGATGTGATATGATGAGAACGGCACTTCAACTCTGTGATCTTCCTCCCAAAAACCCACACCCCCAGTCTAATCGTGAGAAAAACATCAGACAAATCCCAGTTGAGGGACGTTCTACAAAATATCTGACCAGTACTCCTCAAAGACGTCAAGGTTATTCCAAACAAGCAATGGATTGGGGGAGCCCAAGGGGCATAACTACTAAATGTAATGTGCTTTCCTGGAAGAGAAAAAAAAAGACACTGGAGAAATATTAAAGAAACTGAATAAAGTGTGGACTCATTTAATAACCTATTAATACTGGTTCCTTAGTTGTGACAAATTTACTACATTAATGTAGGATGTTAACAACAGGGGAGCTGGGAGAAAGATACACAGGAACACTCTGTAATATCTTTGCAATGTTTCTGCAAATCTAAAATTGTTCTAAAAGAAAAAGGTTTTAATTAAAAAAAAAAAAAAAGGCTTCATTCCTGATGAAGGTCTGTGTCTGCATGGAAAGTCAAGTCTGCAAGAGAATGAGAGGCTCCAGCTCATACCCTCTCCTTCACACACACACGCACGTACACACACATGCATGCATAAAACACACACACGCACACACACACATGCACACACACACGTGTGCACACACATACACACAGGGGTACTGGTTTGGTGAACTTAGTTCTCTAGTATCATCTTCATCATCCTCAGTTACAAATGCTGATGGAACATCTACAACCTGTGAAATACCATCCAAACACCAATCCCAAAAATGTGTGTGCCATCCCAAGGTCCTTGCAAACTAGGTAAAGAGGACTTAAACAATGATGTAGGCCGGGCATGGCGGCTCACACCTATAATCCCAACACTGTGGGAGGCAGAGGCCAAAGGACTGCTTGAGGCCCATAGTTTAAGACCAGCCTGGGCAACACGGCAACTTCACTTTTGTAGACCATCTCTACAAAAAGTAAAAATTAGCCAAGCATGGTTGCATGCGCCTATAGTCCCAGCTACTCAGGAGCTGAGGTGGGAGGAGTGCTTGAGCCTAGGAGTTCAGGGATGCAGTAAGCCATGACTGTACCTCTGCACTCCAGCCCAGGCAACAGAGCAAGACTTCGTCTCTTAAACAAACAAACAAAAAACCAATGATATGAAGATATGAAATGGTATTTGGTATTTGTTAAGTGCAAGTGGTAGACTGGCATGATGAAACCAAACCTTCCTTTTTTTTTTGAGACAGAGTCTTGCTCTGTCGCCAGGCTGGAGCACAGTGGCGTGATCTCAGCTCACTGCAACCTCCACCTCCCGGGTTCAACCTCAGCCTCCCCTCCCGAGTAGCTGGGACTACAGGTGCACACCACCATCCCCAGCTAATTTTTTAGTAGAGACAGGGTTTCACCATGTTGGCCAGGATGGTCTCAATCTCTTGACCTCGTGATTTGCCTGCCTTGGCCTCCCAAAGTGCTGAGATTACAGGCGTGAGCCACCACACCCAGCCTGAAACCAAGTCTTTTTTTTTTTTTGAGAGTCTCACTCTGTCACCCAGGCTGGAGTGCAATGGCATGATCTCGGCTCACTGCAACCTCTGCCTCCTGGGTTCAAGCGATTCCCCAGCCTCAGCTTCCTGAGTAGCTGGGGCTGTAGGCGTATGCCACCACGCCCAGCTAATTTTTGTATTTTTAATACAGACGAGGTTTCTCCATGTTGACCAGGCTGGTCTTGAACTCCTGACCTCACGTGATCTACCCACCTTGACCTCCCAACGCGCTGGGATTACAGGCATGAGTCACTGCGCCCAGCCAGTAAATTTTAAATTCTTTCCATCCCATGTCATTTACAAATCAAAAATGTGTTAGTGTACCACACATTCTATACCTTAAAAAGGCATGTAAGTTGACCTTTTAAAAGGATGAAATGAAAATAAACGTTAGTTCCAATGCTTCTGTCCGGCACCCCACAAAACACTCTGCTCCACAGATACACACTCTCAACTTCACCAAGGGAAGGAACTCTAACAGCTAGGCCAGGATCAATAACTCAGTAGGGAAAGTGGGTCCGCAAAGAGGTTTCAAAAAATTAAAAAGACGGCAGCACTTACAGAAGCAGGAGAAGAGCCAATGGCAAATAGTGAGAATACATGGAGAGCCAGAAGATGGGAATTTGCACGTAATATTTTGCAAGCTATAGGCAGATCAAGTTAGCTCTGAAGAAAATGCTGTGGAGGGTGGAGGCAGGAACAACAGATGTGCTGCAGCAGACACCCAGATGCAACGGTCTCCCTTCACCAAACTGGGGCCAGATGCAGGGAGCCAGGGGCTACTTTAGCCACAGCACATGGTCCTGCATACCTAATTTGACCTGATGGTAACTCAAGCCTTTAAAATACTAAAACTGCCCAGGTGCAGTGGCTCATGCCTGTAATCCCAGCACTTTGGGAGGCTGAGGCAGAAGGATCACTTACGTCCAGGAGTTTGAGACCAGCCTGGACAATACAGTCAGATCCCATCTCTACAGAAAAAAATATTTTACATCAGTCAGGCATGGTGGTGTGCACCTGTAGTCCCAGCTATCCGGGAGGCTGAGGTGGGAGGATCGTTTTAGCTCAAGAGGCTGAGACTGCAGTGAGCTATGACTGCACCACTGGATTCCAGCCTGAGTGACAGAGCAAGACCTTGTCTTTGTTAAAAAAAAAAAAAAAAAACAGAAAAAACTTTAAAAAAACATATAAATGCAAAACCTACCAAACTGTCAAAAACTGAACAGGAGGTTTACCACCAGCACCCCCTCCCACCAAAGGCCCAAGTGGGCAGAGGAGTAAAGAGTCACTCTTTTGTGGTTGCGGAAGGAAAAAACAGCAGAGAAAATGAAAGCTACTAATCAATGTTGTGGCTGTGGGCACCTGAGACATCTGACATAAATAGTGCTCACTTTTCCCACCTGAATCACAATACAATAAATGACATTTGGAATCACTGCACTGAGCTAACTACTGCAAAAAAAAAATTAATAATGAGATTATTTTTCTGATATGCCTGCTCATTATGACAAATAATTGTAATGCCAAGGCAGGGCTCCGAATTAGCCACTTGCTGCAATTTTAAAATATATCAATCCAATATTTTGCTCTGCAGACATGCTAATTTTATCAAAGTTCCCCAGTTTTTTTTTTTTTGTTTTTTTTTAAAGACGGAGTCTCACTCTGTTACCCAGACTGGAGTGCAGTGGCGTGATCTCAGCTCACTGCGGGCTCCACCTCCCGGGTTCACGCCATTTTCCTGCCTCAGCCTCCCAAGTAGCTGAGACTACAGGCACCCGCCACCACACCCGGCTAATTTTTTGTATTTTTAGTAGAGACGGGGTTTCACCGTGTTAGCCAGGATGGTCTCGACCTCCTGACCTCGTGATCCACCTGCCTCGGCCTCCCAAAGTGCTGGGATTACAGGCGTGAGCCACCGCGCCCGGCCAGTTCCCCAGTTTTCTACAACAGTATCTTCGTAAGAAGATTCAAAGAAAAGCTAATAATGGAATCTAAAAACCCTAGAGGGCGCAGTCTTTCTAGATCAGAGATGGTTATCCACCATCTCCTCCTAGAATATTCCTTCCCTCATTTTAGTAAATACAAAGTTTTAAAACAGTAATAAAGCACAACTAGTCGACTATAAAAGCACGTGATTTTAAATGAGAAAGGGCCGGGTGTGGTGGCTCACACCCATAATCCTACCACTTTTGGAGACTGAGCCAGGAGGATCACTTGAGGCCAGGAATTTGAGACCAGCCTAGGCAATACAGTGAGACCCCAACTGTATTAGTCCATTCTCACCATGCTATAAAGAACTGCTCAAGACTGGGTAATTTACAAAGGAAAGAGGTTTAATTGACTCACAGTTCCACATGGCTGGGGAGGTCTCAGGAAACTTATAAACATGGCAGAAGGGGAAGCAAACACGTCCTCCTTCACACAGAAGCAGGAGAAAGAAGTGCCAAGCAAAGGCGGGAAAGTCCCTTATAAAACATCAGATCTCGTGAGAACTCACTCAATATCACAAGAATGGCTTGGGAGTAACCACCCCCATGACTCAACTATCTCCCACCAGGTCCCTCACACGACACATGGGGATAACCGGAACTACAATTCAAGATAAGAATTGGGTAAGGAAACAGCCAAACCATATCACCATCTCTACAAAAAAACTAAAGTGGGCATGGTGGTACACACCTGTAGTCACACATCTACAGGTAAGTGCGTGTAGTAGGCACACACCTACTCAGGAGGCTGAGGTGGGAGGACTGCTTGAGCCTGGAAGTTTGAGGCTACAGTTTGAGCTATGATCGCACCACTGCACTCCAGCCTGGGTGACAGAGCAAGACTCTGTTTTTCCCTGAAGTCTCTTTCTCCTGTTCTGCAGGAGGGAGTTGAGGCTGTGCTACCTCTGTTCTCATCTCACCAGCAAAAACTCCACAATTGTTTTGTCTCTTCTTTTTTCTACGTTCTCACCAAAGACCTCTTCTCACTTCCCTCACCCTTGTAGTGGGCCTAGATTTGGGAGTTCACAAAGAATCAGGATCACGATCATAATTATAATCCCAGCTGGCCTTGCGTGTCCTAACCAAGGACTAAGCACTGTATCTGCCTCACACCAGCACTGTCCCACAGAACCTTTCTCCATAACGGGAAGTTCTCTTCTGCGCTGTCCAATGCCATAGCCACCAGCCACCTGTAGTTATCAAGCCCTTAACATATGGCCAGTGCCACTGAAGAATGGAAGCTCTCGTTCTAAAACATTTACATCTGAGCAGCCACAGGGAGCTAGTGGCTACTGTACTAGATGGCACAAGTTTGGACCCTCACAAGACTGCAGCTATTCTCCCCATTTTACAGATAAACAAACCAAGTCTTGCCTGGTACAGTGACTTATGCCTATAACCCCAGCACTTTGGGAGGCTGAAATGGGAGGATCTCTTGAGGCCAGAAGTTGGAGGTTGCAGTGAGCTATGCTGGCACCACTGCACTCTAGCCTGGGCAGCAGAGCAAGGTCTTGTCTCTTAAAAAAAAAAGAAAAATGAGAGGGAGAAAGAAAAATGTCAGTCACATTCATCTCTCCAGCTTCTAAGAGGAAGCATCAGCTCTGGGCTTGTTCTACTACAGCCTGGGTTAATCAGGGATGCCTCATGACAATACACAATTATGTTTAAGATAAAGAAAAACTTTCAAGCGCTCATGAGTCTTTTAAATAAATTAAAACCAGCAACTGTTCACATGCAAGAGCTTTAGTCATCTTCCAGTTTAAAAACAGGTTTATTACATAAAAGCAGACTAACCCAGATCATCCTAAAAATTTCCAGCATAGTTCTCCAACACTACGAATTTCAAGTAGTAACAATACCAGCTTAGACTTAAATAAACCAGATTTCTCTCTAAAGCATCTCCATCCACCATAAAAAAGTTATTTTGAGCAACAAAGATTTTTTAAATCCAGTAAATTCTAGACATGCCATGTTAAGCAGCCACCACTTTGAGCTCCTGCTTTGAAGCCTTACCACCTACCATCAGTCAATTTGATGATAACCAAATTTACAAAGAAATCTGAAACAAAGAAGCAATTCAGTGTGAGAGGGCACACCACTGTGACCCCTCACATCCCTTTGGGTAAATATTATCACCACCACCCTTTGTAACGATGGAGTTCTAAGCCCAGAGGTCGAGTAACTGACCCAGGGTCCTTAAGCTATTCCAGTGGCAGCCAAGGCTTCACACCCAGATCTCACTACAAAGCCCAAGTTCTTCCTACAACACTGTGTTCCAACTAGGATTGGCTGATGAATTTTACCCTCGAACGAAAAAGTTGGATTATTTCTGTATGTCCATTTACAAGAACTTTTTTGAGGACTCATTTGTTTACTGTTTCAGAACACTGGACGTCCCTTATTTACATGACAGTGTCTTTTTAAAATTATATCTACAGCGGTTATCTAAGTGACACAATACACAGGGGCCAGAGAGGGCCCAAGGACTCTACATTTTTAAGAGTATTTGCAGGAACACTCAGCACACCGATTATCATCAAAACTGTAACGATTTGGTAACTTCAGTGCTAATCAGCTACAAAACTGTTGGACAGACTTCCTATTACTGTTTAAATGAGCATATTTAGTTAACCCCAAAATATCACCAAGTAAAAGTAATTACAGCAATCCCAACCAAAGTCAAATTTCAAGACTTATAGCTATAAATCTTAAAATAATTTGCATAGAAAGCCTGTTGAAAATAATTTTCTCAGAGGCTGCTAAACACAGTAATTCATACTTTAGAAAGTATTTCCTTTACTTTAGAAATCTTTTTCAAGATACAAGTCTGTTTGTTTAATCTAAAACGAGAGGCTCGGTTTCACAAGCTGCCATTTAATCAGTAGCTGAGTCCCACTGGCTTCACGGGTTTCCGTGAGGTCCTTTATCTGGAGCTGCTAAAAGCTTCCTCTGTACTCTGTGACCTAATATGCTGCAGAACAATAGAACTGGGTTTCCTTGTCTCACCACTATCCTAATATTAATAAGAAAGTGTGAACTTAGAGAAATTCGTTCACATACACGAGATCTTTCTTTACTTGTAGTCCCCGTTTAGGATGTGAATCTTGAGAATCTTGGAAAAGGCACGTCCATGTTTTCTAAGAGAAGAATGATCTGATAACTACGATCTGGGGAAAAGAACTGAACTGTAATCTTAGTTTGGCAATTTCACTGGGTGTGAAAACAGTGAACTTTCTCCCTTTACATAAAAGCTTCCTAGAGAGGACCAGCAAGTCTTAGTCTACGTAACCAACAAGGGCTCTTGCAGAAACACAGATTCTTAGGAAAAGAGGCTCCCAGACAGGGCGGGGGTGGGGGCATAAGGGCATCCCAGCCCAAAGAAAAGGCCCAAAATAAAGTTCACCCAAGAAATGTCTTCTTGCCTGATGGGCAAGTACAATCCATATATTTACATAGCTTTATTATGACTGAATGAGAAAATACCTTTTTCAACTTCTGAGCCTAGCAATGAATCCAGATGATGAAGACACCACAGATAAATGATCTTCAGTTTAAAAGCTGAATTTCAGTTAACTGCATAATTTCTCTAAGGCACCATTAAGCTGGATAGACTGATCAGGCCTCAAGTAGAAAGAACAAGAAGCAGGTGAAAGACCCTATAAAATAGGTCTATACTTATTTGAAAGTGTCTAGCTCTATCTTCATAAGGAGTACAGGTTCCTGGATCAGCAGAAGCTTTAGTTCTGTTTTCGGCGTGTAACTGCTCTTTTATCTACCATACATGGTCAAGTGGGATTCCTCTTTTTTAACCAGCGAGCTCACTAGTCAGGATTAGCTCCAAGGTTTTTTTAAAATCTTGGTCTAATGTATCTTGATCAAGAACACACCTCAGTTAACGAGGATCAATAAACTCTTTTGGATGGAGAGACAAGCCCCTGAATCTACGACTGATTGTGCATTTTTCTTTCTTTCTTTCTTTCTTTTTTTTTTTTTTTTTGAGACGGAGTCTCACTCTGTTGCCCAGGCTAGAGGGCAGTGGTGCGATCTCGGCTCACTGTAAGCTCCGCTCCCTGGGTGCAAGCAATTTTACTGCCTCAGCCTCCCAAATAGTTGGGATTACAGGCTCCCGCCACCACGCCTGGCTAATTTTTGTATTTTTAGTAGAGAGGGAGTTTCACCATCTTGGCCAGGCTGGTCCCGAACTCCTGACTTCAAGCAATCCACCCACCTCGGCCTCCCAAAGTGCTAGGATTACAGGCGTGATCCACTGCGCCCAGTCTGACTGTGCATCTTTTCCACAGACTTTAACCCTAGGTACCCACTATTCATATGCAACACATCAAAACATATACACCTATCCTACAAAGATCAGAATACGAAAGGAAAATTCGTAGCAAAAGTTGCTACATATTACCAAATATTTCCTTACGCTTTATCTATGTCAAGATTTGATACCTCTATTTACAGATTAACTTTTCTGATTGCTTTGTTCTACAACACCCCAACAACACTCGGTTTTTTATAATTCATGACACCATAGAATTGTAAAAGAATGGAATAAAAACCATGTAAGAAGTGTACAGGCGGCCAGGCTCACGCCTCTAATCCCAGCACTTTGGGAGGCCAAGGCAGGTGAATCACGAGGTCAGGAGTTCAAGACCAGCCTGGCCAAGATGGTGAAACCCCGTATTTACTAAAAATACAAAAATTAGCCAGGTGTAGTGGCAGGGGCCTGTAGTCCCAGCTACACGGGAGGCTGAGGCAGAGAATTGCTTGAACCCAGGAGGCTGAGGTTGCAGTCAGCCAAGATCGTGCGGATGCACTCCAGGCTGGGCGACAGAGCAAGACTCCGTCTCAAAAAAAAAAAAACACAAAAACAAAAACAAAAGTGTACCGGAAGACACAGGTTCCTACAAAGAATCGATATTTCAAAATACAAAAAATTCAATTAAGCGTAAAGTCATCTGGAAACTTCTCTTGAATCCCCATCACATACTCTTTACCTACAACCCTATACTAGTGCTAATTTTCAGTATCTTTAAATATCAACATTATCATCCTTCCACATAATCTTTCATTATTTCCCAGGTACCTTCGGTGACTCTTACCGGTGTTGCCTATATACATCTGATAACATTCACTCTTCTTATCTATCAGACCAGAAAACAGAATTCACCTCACAAGTATTTGATCTAAGGCAGTGACAGAAATTTAGTGCTACATTATACGGTACAATGAGGACATTCAACGTTCAACTAAAGGGCACTCAATGACAAACCCTGATGTAGCTCTGGAAGCAATTACATGTAGCTTTCATCGCAGATTTGTTTGAAAAATATGTCTTTACTGGAGACAGTATATCCACATTCTGTACCCAATTAACATTATTCCAAAATAACTTTTGACCTCAAGAGTATTCCAAAACAGTTACAAGACTTGAAATGAAATGGAAAAAAAAAATCATACAACTAGAGGTAGCTAAGACCTGGGTTTGGGGCTCTGCCTACAATGAAGCTGTGTCACCTTGGGTAGGTCATTTGACCCAACACCCCCAGTATTTCCTACTACATAACGAAGAAATTAGTCTAAATTTTCTTTAAGGTCTCTTCTAACTCTAATATTCTACGAATGTATGAAAGTTCAATCTTTCCCCATTTCAAAGATAATGGCGGCAGGCAATAATGCCAAGTTAGCCTACATTTTTTTTTTCCTTTTTAGAAAAATGACACAACTTTGGATGTCTTCTTGGGTTGAAGTTTTATTTATGAAAATAAACCCCAAATAAAAACGATGTTGAGAAAATGCGGGGGGGGGGGGGGGGAAGAAAATCATACACTGACGTTAGCCAAAATAGAAACTTCCATCACCCTTAAGCCAGTTTGTCAATAGTTATTCAACGCCTGCTACTCTAATCACTGGCTTCCTAAAATAGAAATATTTACGGTTGTTTCCTTCTCATCCCCGGAGATACATTCCGAAAAAAAAGCACAGAGTCTAAAATCAATTTACAACTTCAGAATAAGTTGCAAGGAGCGAAACAAACTCCGCACAGCTCGCCAAGTCATTCGCATTTAAGTACGATTAGGGCTAAGAAACGGTTCTTATTATGAGATGCGAGAAAAACGCACAAGAGGCAGGTGACATCTGGAAAGGGAAGCTGAACTGCCAGGAAGCGATATAAGCTGAGAACCTTAAGGCAACAGGTCCAGGGCCGGTACCGCAGCCTATCCCGGGAGGGGTCGGTGGCTGCCACCTCGCCCGCCGCCCCCCCCAGCCCCAACGACGTTGCCTCGCCCCCGCCCCCCCATCCCACGCCCCTGCGGCAGAAATCTCCCTAATCACTCACCTCCCTGGGCTTCCCGCCCTGGGCAGGCCCTCCGATCCCTCGGCGCCCAGGCCGGCCCGGCCCTGCCGTCCCCTCCCCCTCACGCAGAGGACCCCGCAGCCCCGTTCCCGCAGCCCAGTCCCCACCGCGGGCCCGCTCACCTGCACCTGTTTGCGGAAGTGGCGCGGCCCCGGCACTGCCAGCGAACAGGAGGACCAGCAGCAGCAACAGCCGCCGCCGCAACGCCGGCGGCCCCGGCATCTCGCCCACGGCGCGGCTCCGGGGCCGGCTCTCTAGTCGCCTTCCGTCCGTCCGTCCGTTCGCCCGTCAGTCGGTACTGCCTCCCTCCGCTGCCTCAGCGGCACCCGCGCCGGCTGCTCCTGAGCGCGCGTTGCTTCTGCCAAACCTCGGTCCGGCTCCCGGTCCGCACCTGCCGCTCCAGTCGCAGAAACACCATCCTTCCCACCTGCGCCGCCGCCGCCGCCTCTCAACAGCAGCAACGGCAGCAGCCCTGCGGAGCGGCGGGCCCGGGCAGCCGCGCTCCCGCCGCCATGATGGGCTGCGTCATGTGACGTAGCGCGGGGGCGGGACGTCGAGATGGACAGGGCGGCCAGCCACTCGTCAGTCCACACCGGCCCAGGAGGCCCCGCCCATCACCCCGAAGGAGTGAGCGGTGGCGGCCGGTGCGCCCCCTGCAGACGGAAGAGTGCGTGGGCAGCAGGTAACACCAACAATTATTTTAAATTGAAAAATACAGGAAAATGTAAAGAAAACCATGACAATCATCCTGATATTTTTTTCTAAGTGTTTTATAACATGCAAAAATAGGCCCGTCTTCTGCCTTTTTTTTTTTTTTTTTTTTACTTGTCAGAGCTGTTTTAGGCTCTTCTCCTTAAGTTGACCTACACATCCTCTCAGCCATCCAACAGCTTTGGGCTTTTCACTTGAATTGATCAAGAAGAGAATGCCTCTCCCAGCGTCACCCACTGACTCACCTCCTGAGCTCAAGCTGTTGCCTCTTGTCCACCTGGCACACACTCTTCCTTTCATCTGTCGAGACTCAACTGACATATGACTTCATCCATGACTCTCTAGGAGAAATGACTGTCATCTCCTTAATGCCCCGCCCTGGCCCTGTGTGGACTGCTATCCCAGCTGCTGTGTCCTATTGACCCGTGGTTGTAAGCTCCCTGATTCAGCTGGGGGGAAATCCCTGGCGCAGGACCTGGGTTGGAGCAGGTGTTCTCTAAAGCAATGGTGCATAGTCCTGGTCCCAGGTACCAGGACAGAGCGGCTCCCAGGGGTGGCCTTCTCCCCACCAAGAGTTGAGGTGAGAACACAGTCCTGCAGAGAGGATAGAGAAAGCACTCTCCAAACACAAGTCATATAGTGGTCAGAGACACGGGGGTTGGGAAAATGCCAAGCTTTTCTGGAGAGGCGCTGTGGTTCAGTGTGTGCATGAGAGGAGCGATTTCAATCTTATCAGATGGGACTTGGCTACCTGGCAACAGGGTAACCTCCCCAATTCTCCAAATTCCCCAAATGTCCATCCTAAATGACAGCTGTCGGTGATGTTAACACAGCACTGGACACACAGATGATGCCCAGGGAATATTTGTTGGATGATTGAAGCAAGCCAATAAATATCTAATGAGACAAACAGCTGGAACGAGAAACATTGAATTTAAAAGTCCATGGCTTGGCCGGGCATGGTGGCTCACGCCTGTAATCTCAGCACTTTGGGAGGCCAAGGTGGGTGAATCACTTAAGGCCAGGAGTTTGAGACCAGCCTGACCAACATGGTTAAACCCCGTCTCTACTAAAAATACAAAAAATATTAGCCGGGCATGGTGGCGTGCGCCTGTAATCCCAGCTGCTTGGGAGGCTGAGGCAGGAGAATTGCTCAAACCCAGGAGGTAGAGGTTGCAGTGACCTGAGATCGCACTACTGCACTCCAGCCTAGGCGACACAGCGAGACTCTGTCTTAAAAAAAAAAGTTCACGGCTTTCTGCTGATTCTTTGTGGAATCAGTAAGGAAGGCAAAGGTCTAGGAAAGAGACACAACCACCCTGTTGTACTTCTACTACTTTTTTTTTTTTTTTTTTGAGACAGAGTCTCGCTCTGTCACCAGGTTAGAATGCAGTGGTGCGATCTCAGCTCACTGCAACCTCTGCCTCCTGGGTTCAAGCGATTCTCCTGCCTCAGCCTCCGGAGCAACTGGGACTACAGGCGCCCACCACCATGCCCAGCTAATTTTTGTATTTTTAGTAGAGACGGAATTTCACCATGTTGGCCAGGATGGTCTTGATCTCTTGACCTCGTGATCCGCCCACTTCGGCCTCCCAAAGTGCTGGGATTACAGGCATGAGCCACCACGCCCGGCCTATACTTCTACTTCTATCAGGAAGCTTCTCCCTTTGAGTTCAAAGAAGCCAGGGACACCCACACTGTGTACTGTGAGGAGACTCGTGGCTGCCTGCCACGGTGCTGGCCTAAGGAAGGCCTTGCCTGATAATCCTGGGAGTGGTTATTTACAACTAACGTGCACTCCAACAGCACGTCGGACCACAATCCCAAAGTAGATTTCGCTATTATTTGAGCAAGCCCAAAAGTTAAAAAAAAAAAAAAAACACACACACACAAAACTTCTTTGCCTCTTTCACAGAACAGGGTTATAGTACACATCCCACAGAGGATGTCTAAAGGCAGCCTTTGCCCCACCACCCACCTCACCATCTATGCCTTTATCCAATACTTGAAGACTTCCAGTTAAAGATGTTATTAAACAAACAAAAACCTGTTGGCTTGTTTAGTTTCACCTAGAAGTCAGAAAACAGCCTTTAGTGCCTGCTGCTACGCCTGGCTAATTTTTTATTTTTTTATTTTATTTTTATTATTTTTTTATTATTTTTTTATTTTTAGTAGTGACGCAGTTTCATCATATTAGCCAGGATGATCTCGATCTCTTGACCTTGTGATCCACCCGCCTCGGCCTCCCAAAGTGCTGGAATTACAGGTGCGAGCCACCACACCCAACCGCTATTTTTTTCTTTTTTGAAACAGAGTGTCGCTCTGTCACCCAGGCTGGAATGCAGTGGTGTGATCTTGGCTTACTGAAACCTCTGCCTCACGGGTTCAAGTGATTTTCCCGCCTCTGCCTCCTGAGTAGCTGGGGTTATAGGCGCCCACCAACACACCTGGCTAATTTTTGTATTTTTAGGAGAGACGGGGTTTCACCATGTTGACCAGGCTGATCTCGAACTTCTGACCTCAAGTGATCTGCCCACTTCGGCTTCTCAAAGTGTTGAGATTACAGACGTGAGCCACCGCGCCCAGCCCTTTACAGCCATTCTTGCATGTGCCCAGCCTCTTTCAAGTTTTCCTTCATGCTAAGCCATCACTTGGAAGACCCTCCTACCAGTGTCTGTCCTGCCAACAAGCTCCGGTTGAGGCCTGGATGCTGAAGGATGTGGAGTCAGCTTAGTATTGGATGAGCACTTCTGGAGCTCTGGCACCTAGCAGATACTCTAAAGGTTCACAGAGCTCAGCTGGATCAAATGGGGCACCCAGGAGGCCCTGTTGGTGGGGTCCTGGAGCTGCTGGTGCCCACTCATGAAAGCCAATTGTTAAATGTTCAGGAATTTTGCACACTGGTTGTTCAACACAGCCATTGTTAAAATTTAAGTTATAGGCCTGGCGCGGTGGCTCACGCCTGTAATCCCAGCACTTTAGGAGGCCGAGGTGGGTGGATCACAAGGTCAGGAGATCAAGACCACGGTGAAACCCCGTCTCTACTAAAAATACAAAAATGAGCCGGGCGCAGTGGCGGGCGCCTGTAGTCCCAGCTACTCGGGAGGCTGAGGCAGGAGAATGGTGTGAACCCAGGAGGCGGAGCTTTCAGTGAGCCAGGATCGCGCCACTGCACTCCAGCCTGGGCGACAGAGCGAGACTCCGTCTCAAAAAAAAAAAAATTTAAGTTATAGGCAGTGGCTTACGCCTGTAATCCCAGCACTTTGGGAGGCCTAGATGGGTGGATCATTTGAGGTCAGGAGTTCAAGGCCAGCCAGGCCAAAATGGTGAAACCCCATTTCTACTAAGAATACAAAAATTAGCCGAGCATGGTGGCAGACTCCTGTAATCCTAGCTACTCAGGAGGCAGAGGCAGGAGAATCACTTGAATCCGGGAGGCGGAGGTTGCAGTGAGCTGAGATCACGCCGTTGCACTCCAGCCTGGACAACAGAGTGAGACTCCATCTCAAAAATAAATAAATAAATAAATTATGCAAATGTATAATGAAATTATATTAAAAACAAAGGTCATGAGGGAAGCATTTTGATATGATTTGGATTTGTGTCCCCACCCAGTCTCATGTGTGGAGATGTAATCCCCAGTGTTGGAGGTGGGGCCTGGTAGGAGGTGATCGGATCATGGGAGAGGTTTCTCATGAATGGTTCAGCACCATCCTCTTGGTGCCGTTCTTGTGATAGTGAGTGAGCTTTGACGAGATCTAGTTGTTTAAAAAGTGTGTAGCACCGGCCGGGCACGGTGGCTCAAGCCTGTAATCCCAGCACTTTGGGAGGCCGAGACGGGCGGATCACGAGGTCAGGAGATCGAGGCCATCCTGACTAACACGGTGAAACCCCGTCTCCACTAAAAAATACAAAAAACTAGCCGGGCGAGGTGACAGGCGTCTGTAATCCCAGCTACTCGGGAGGCTGAGGCGGGAGAATGGCGTAAACCCAGGAGGCGGAGCTTGCAGTGAGCTGAGATCCGGCCACTGCACTCCAGCCTGGGCGACAGAACGAGACTCCGTCTCAAAAAAAAAAAAAAAAAAAAAGTGTGTAGCACCTCCTCCCTCTCTCTCTCTCTCTCGCTGCTGCTCCCACCATGTGAGATGCCTTGCTCCCCCTTTGCCTACTGCCATCATAGTAAGTTTTCTGAAGCAAGCCAAGCGGATTCCAGCATCATGCTTCCTGTACAACTTACAGAATCATATGCCAATTAAACCTATTTTCTTTATACTTTACCCAATCTTGGGTATTTCCTTATAGCAATGGAAGAATGGACTGATAGTTGAAGAATGGAAGGCAAGAAGAACCCTGGCAAAATTGTCCACATAAACTTCTTTAGAACTCTAGGAATTTGCCAAAGGTTTGCAATATCATGAGTCAATTTGTTAAAGAAAAATGGCTGAGGCCAGGTGTGGTGGCTCACACCTGTAATACCAACACTTTGGGAGGCCGAGGTAGGAGGATCACCTGAGTCTGGGAGTTTGAGATCAGCCTGGGCAACAGAGTGAGACCCCCATCACTACTAAAAATAAATAATTAGCCAGGCACAGTGGCACATGCCTGTAGTCCCAGCACTTTGGCAGGCTCAGGTGGGAGGATTGCTTGAGCCCAGAAATTTGAGGCTGCATGAACTGTGATTGCACCACTGCACTCCAGCCTGTGCTACATAGTGAAACCCTGTCCCTTAAGAAAAGAAAAATGGCCAAATCTCATAAGAACAATGAGCTTCATGGAATTTTTACTTGCCCTATTTCCATTCTTCTCTCCCCACCTCTGTGATAGCCTTGAAAACCAGCAGCTTCACGACCATGGGAACTGTGGAAATAAGCAGCCCAGCAGCTACCAGATGGGGCAGAATAGGTGTGGAGTGCCTCCAAAACCTGTATCCCCAAAGAGTTGTGACTATCTAAGCTGTCTGGCAGCTCCCTGGAAAGGCACTATTTTCAGGGCTTTTCTTCATTTTATATGACTCAGAAATGCCTCAGTGCAAACAGTCCTATCCTGTTTGTTGAAAATAATCAGTGACAACTGCTTAACATTGCAATTGCCTGAGCCAGTGATACCAGTTGGCTGATGAGAAACTTAAAACTCTAGGGAATAATATGTCAGTGGGAGCTTTGAAAAGATCCACCATATTCTTGGAAATCTAGAAAGCCATGTGCATGTACAAGGCTATGAACGTGGCTAAGAAATACATGAGAAAGCCCTCGTTTCTCATTCCTAGCTGATCATGAGGCTATGCAAGCAGAAAGTGAGGACTGGGGGAGAGTTTTAAACTGCCAGAGCATCAAATGCATGCTCCAACACACAGAGACACTTAGCAAAACCAGGGAGACATATTGGCTCAAAGAATTTAAGAAGGACAGGTGCAGTGTGGCACATGCCTGTAATCCCAGCACTTTGGGAGGCCAAGGTGGGCGGACCACCAGAGGTCAGGAGTTTGAGACCAGCCTGTCCAACATGGTCAAAACCCATCTCTACTAAAAATATAAAAATTAGCTGGGCATGGTGGCACGCGCCTGTAATCCCAGCTACTCGGGAGGCTGAGGGAGGAGAATCACTTGGACCCAGGAGGCAGAGGTTGCAGTGAGCCAAGATCACACCATTGCAATGCAGCCTGGGCAACGAGAGCAAAACTCTATATCAAAGAGAAAAAAAAAGAATTTAAGGAAATCTCTGTAGTCATTGGCTGACCACTAAGCTAACGAAACAGAGACTTTGGTGGCCATTCACAAATTTTTCAAAATACAGAATTAGACCAGGAAAGCCCCTTTAAAAATGAATGATGGCAGCAGCAGCAATAACAAACAGCAACAACAATGCAAACCCTGGGGAAGGGGAATATCAGGGAAAACTGATTTCCAGAGTTACCACATTATGCAATTTTAAATGTCCAGTTTTCAAAACATGGTTACAAGACAGAAAAAGAAACAAGAAAACATGCTTCATACACAGGATGAAAAATTAGACAACAGAAACTTTTCCTGAGGATTCTGTATTAGTCCATTTTCATGCTGCTCCTAAAGAGATACTGGGCAATTTACAAAAGAAAGAGATTTAATGGCCTGGCGCGGTGGTTCTGCCTGTAATCCCAGCACTTTGGGAGGCTGAGGCGGGCGGATCATGAGGTCAGGAGATCAAGGAGACCATCCTGGCTAACACAGTGAAACCCCATATCTACTAAAAATACAAAACCAAAATTAACCAGGCATGGTGGCAGGCGCCTGTAGTCTCAGCTACTCAGGAGGCTGAGGTGAGAGTATGACGTGAACCCAGGAGGTAGAGCTTGCAGTGAACCGAGATGGCGCCACTGCACTCCAGCCTGGGCAACAGAGCAAGAGTCTGTCTCAAGAAAAAAAAAAAAAAAAAAAAAAAAAAAAAAAAGAAAGAAAGAAAAGAAAAGAAAGAAAGAGATTTAATTGGACTTACGGTTCCGTGTGGCTGGGGAAGCCTCACCATCATGGCAGAAGGCAAGGAGGAGCAAATCCTATCTTACATGGATGGCAGCAGGCAAAGAGGGAATGAGGAAGACACAAAAGCGGAACCACCCCAATAAAACCATCAGATCTTGTGAGACTTATTCACTACCACAAGAACAGTATGGGGGAAACTGCCCCCATGATTCAATTATCCTCCACCAGGTCCCTCCCACAACACATGGGAAGTACAATTCAAGATGAGATTTCAGTGGGGACACAAAGCCAAATCATATCAGATGCTGAGAAGTTGGACTTAATAGACAAATACTTTAAATTATAATTATTATAATTAAATAATAATAATTATTATAAATATGTCTAAAGAATTAAAGGTTGAAAAACAGTAAAGAAGACCTCAATAAATGGAAAGACATCCCATGTTTCTGGATCAAAAGACAATATTGTTAAGGCAATACTCTCCAAATTGATCTATAGATCTAATGTGTTTCCTATCCATTCCATCTGGATTCTTTTCAGAAATTGAGAAGCTGATCCTAAGATTCATATGGAAATGTAAGGGCCCCAGAATAGTCAAAACAATCTTGGGCAGGGTTCAGGAGACAAAGTTGGAGGATTCACATTTTCTGGCTTCAAAATATATTCCAAAACTATAGTAATCAAAACAGTGTGGCACTAGCATATATACATCAAACAATAGAATTATGAGTCTACAAATAAATCTTAAGATTGACAGTCAATTGATTTTCAACCAGGGTGTAGGACAATTCAATGGAAAAGCATAGTTTCTTACAAAATACTGTGAGAACAGTGGATATCCACATTCTAAAGAATGATGATGATAGGCCCCTACCTAACATCATGTACAAAAATTAACTAAAAATAGATCAAAAACCTAATGCAAAAGCTAAAACTATGAAAATCTTACAAGAAAATGTAGGCATAGATCCTTATTACTTTGGATTAGGTTTGTTTCAGAGATAGGATACTATAAGCACAAGCAAACAAAAAAAAATAAATAAATTTGGCTTCAAAATTTAAAACTTTTGTGATTCAAAGAGTACAACCAAGAAAGTAAAAAGATAACCCCCAAAATGAAAGGAAATATGTGAATTCAGGTATATGATAAGATACTTGCATCTAGAATACAGAAAGAACTCTTACAAGTAGGCACAGCAGCACGTGCCTATAATTCCAGCTACTTGGGAGGCTGAGGCAGGAGGATTACTTGAGCCTGAGAGTTCAAGACCAGCCTGGGCAAATAGCAAAACCCCATCTCAGAAAATAAAATAAATAAAAAATAAGAAAACAAACAAAATACCTCCCAAATAAAACAAATACCAAAAATAAAAAATAAAAAGAACAAAAAGAACTCTTAACAACTCAGTGATGAGAAGACAAATAGCCCAATTACTTTTTTTTTCTTTGAGACAGAGTCTGACTTTGTCACCCAGGCTGGAGTGCAGTGGCACAATCTTGGCTCACTGCAACCTCTGCCTTCTGGGTTCGAGTGATTCTCCTGCCTTAGCCTCCCGAGAGGCTGGGACCACAGGTGTGTGCCACAGCACTCAGCTAATTTTTGTATTTTTGGTAGAGACAGGGTTTCACCACGTTGGCCAGGCTGGTCTTGAACCCCTGACCTCAAATGATCCACCTGCCTCAGCCTCCCAAAGTGCCAGGATTACAGGCATGAGCCACTGTACCCAGCCAGCCCAATTAAGAACTAGGCAAAAGGGTATGAATACTCATTTCTTCAGAGAAGATATACAGATGAACAATAAACAAATGAAAAGATGCTCAACATCATTAGGCATCAGGAAAATGCAAATCAATGCCACTTCATGCACAATAGAATGGTTTTAGTTTATAAAAAGACAGGTCTAATTTTTAAAATATAAGACACAAGATTGGTGAGAATGTAGAAAAGTTGGAACTCTCATGCATTACAAATGAGAATGTAACATGGTATGGCTGCTTTGGAAAATAGTCTAGTAGTTCCTTAAAATGTTAAACACAGAGGTACAATATTACCCAGCAGTTCTATTCCTGGTGTATACCTAATAGTATTGAAGATATATGTCTATATAAAACCTTTTCCACAAATGTTCATAGCAGAATTATTTATAATAGCCCAAAGGTAGGAATAACCCAGATGTCCATCAACTGATGAATGGATCAGCAAAATATGGTATATCCTTAAAATAGACTATTAGTCACCAACAAAAAAGGGAATGAAGTACTGATATGTGGTACACTATGGTAAAGTTTAAATATATCATGCTTAGTGAACAAAGCCAGTCAGAAAAGACTAAATACTGTATGATTCAAATTTTATGAAATGTCTAGCATAGGCAAATCCATACAGACAGAAAGTAAGTTAGTGTTTGACAGACACTGAAGAGGGAAGGGAATAGATTAGTGATTACCTAGGGCTGACAGGATGGGGAAGAAATGAGGAATGACTGCTAATGGGTATGGAATTTCTTTGGGGGATAATGAAAATGTTCTAAAATTTATTGTAATGATGGTTCCACATATCTGTAAATATATTTAAAACTATTGAATTGTACTTCAAAAAAAGGGAGTTCATTACGTGTGCACACCACTACTTAAAAAAAGAGAATATTGACAAAGAGAGCAGTTACTTTAAAAAGAACCAAATACAAATTCTGGAGTTGAAAAGTACAATAACTGAGATTTAAAACTCACTAGAAGGACTCAATAGCAGATTTGAGCTGACAGAAGAAAGCATCAATGAACTTGAAAATAGGCAAATTGAGATCATCCAATCTGAGGAGTAGAAAGAAAGCCAAATGAATAAAAATGAACAAAGTATGGTTGGGGTTGGGGGGAGTAGCTTTACCTAAGTGTAGAGAAACCTGACAAACTCTACCTCAGGTAGATGATCAAGGTCTGCATCAACAATGTTAAGTCATGTTGATACTGTGTATTTTTGATATGTGATGAACTGTGGTCTTCATTCTCAATATACATCATTAGTTGCATCAGACAAATCCCAATTAAGGGACATTCTACAAAGTACCTGACCAGTAGTCTTCAAAAATGCCAAGGTCATTTGTTGCAAGTATTTGGTTATTTAAAAAAAAATTTTTTAATGTCAGGGTCATGAAAAACAAAGAAAGTCTGAGAAATTGTCATGGCCAAGAGGAGTCTAAGGAGACGTGATAACTAAATATAATGTGGTATCCAAAATAGGATCTTAGAACAGAAAAATGATGTTAGGTGAAAACTAGGGAAACCTGAATAAGATATGGGCTTTAGTTAGAATAATATATCCATAGCTATTCATTAATGATAACAAATATACCACATTAATGTAAAGTAATAACAGGAAAAATTGGGTGTGGGGTATATAGGAATTCTCTGTACTAGCTTCACACGTTTCTATAAATCTGAAACTATCAAAAACTTATTTTTATTTGTTTTTTTTTTTGAGATGGAGTCTCACTCTTTCACCTAGGTTGGAGTGCAGTGGCATGATCTTGGCTCACTGCAACCTCTGAAGCCCAAGTTCAAGCAATTCTCCTGCCTCAGCCTCCTGAGTAGCTGAGATTACAGGCACCTGCCACTGTGCCCAGCTAATGTTTGTATTTTTAGTAGAAACAGGGTTTCACCATCTTGGCCAGGCTGGTTTTGAATTCCTGACCTTGTGATCCACCTGTTTCAGCCTCCCAAAGTGCTGGGATTACAGGCATAAGCCACCATGTCCAGCCCAAAAGCTTATTTTAAAAGAAAAAAAATGACAAAGCCTCAAAGCTCTGTGGGATGCCATTGAGCATACCAAAATACACGAAGTGGGGGAATCCCAGAAGGAGAGAATAGAAAGAAAGGGAAAAAATGTGTACATTTGAAGAAATAATGAGTGAAAATCGCCCAAATGTCGTAAGTGTTGGGCTACACATCCGAGAAGCTCAAATAACTCCAAGTAGGATTAACTTAAAGAGATCGACATCTGGGTACATCATAGTCAACTGTTCAAAGACAAAAACAAAGAGAAAATCTAGAAAGCAACATGAAAAAGAACCTCATTATGTATAGAAGTTCCACAATGAGATTAACAGTTGACTTTTCGTCAGAAACCATGGAGGCCAGAAGGCTGTGGGACAACAAATTCAAGGTACTGACGTGTTAAAGAGCTGGAAGACAAAGACTGTCAAACAAGAATTGTATGTCCAGTAAAACTTGAAAAATAAAATAAATATCAAGACATTTTCAAATACACAAAAACAGAGTGAAATTGTTGCTAATAACTTTTACTACAAGAGATACTAAAGGGAGTCCTTTAAGCAGAAATAAAAAGTCACGATTCAGAAACTTGAATTCACATAAAGAAATAAAAAACACAAGGAGAAGGAAACTATATCACTAAATATAAGAACATAAATATTCTTTATATATTTATAACTCTTTTCTCCTATCGGATTTAAAAGACTACTACATAAAGCAACAATGATAAAACTGGCAGACTTGTTGTAATTTGTATGACAATAATAGCACAAAAGATGGATATAGGAAGAGAGCTACACTGGAGCAAAGTTTGAAATACTATTGAAATTAAGCTGGTATTAATCATATCTAGCTTGTTTAGGGTATTATGTTAATTGTAATCTCCAGGGCAACCACTAAGAAAACTCAAAACATATATTTAAAAATAAGTAACAAGTGAATTAAAATTGTATACTAGAAAATATCTACTTTACACAAAAGTGGGCAGTAATGGAGGAATAGAGGAATAAAAAGCACATAAGACATATAGAAAACACATAGCAAAATGACAGACATAATCCTATTTTGCTGATGACCAGCAGAGTGACTCACACCTGTACTCCTCGGGATCTGGGAGGCCAAGGCAGGAGGATCACTTGAGCCCAGAGTTTGAGATCACCCTGGACAACATAGTGAGGCTCCATCTCTACAAAAATTGTTTAAATTAGCTGGGTGTGGTAGCACGTAAATGTAATCCTAGCTTCTCAGGAGGCTGAGGTGAAAGGATTGTTTGAGTCCAGGAGTTTGAGGCTGCAATGAGCTATAATTGCACAACTGCACTCCAGCCTGAGTGACAGAGTGAGAACTTTACTTTAAAAAAATTTATAAATTATCATCATCATCTTCATTCTATCTTATTGATAATTACATTAGATGGAAATTGACTTATCACTCTAATCAAAAGGTAGAGATTGGCAGAACGAATAGGAAAACATCATTCAACTATATGCTGTCAACTAGAGACACATTTTAGATTCAAAGCAAAATAAATGTAAAGTGAGATAAGAGAAAACCACACAAAAAGCATTGAAAAGAGAGGTGGAGTGGCTATACTAATATCAGACAATAGAATTTGAAACAACAACAAGAAAAAGAAAGACATTTTATAATGATGGTCAATCTATCAAGAAGATATTACAATTATGTAGAAACATGCACCTAACTACATGGTTTCAAAATACATGAAGCAAAAACTGATGGAATTGAAGAAAGAAATATGCAATTCAAGAAGAATAATACTTTAGACTTCAATACCCCACTTTTTGGTAATAGAACAACTGGGTAGAAAGCCAAGGACAGAGCAGACTTGAACAACACCATAAATCAGCTAGACCAACAGACATCTATAGTACACTCCATTCAAGAACAGAAGAATATATATTCTTCTCAAATGCATATGGAACATTTTTCAGAATAGACCATATTTGGGGCCACTTTTAAAGGCTCAATAAATTTAGAAGGATTAAAATCTAATAAAGTGTATGTTCTCTGACAAGAGTAGAATGAAATTAGAAATCAATAATAAAAGGAAATTTGGGGAATTCACAAATATGTGGAAATTAAGCAACACACACTTACATAACGAGTCAGGAACTCACAAAGGGGTGGAGTGCGGTGGCTCACACCTATTATTCCAGCCCTTTGAGAGGCTGAGGTGGGCGGATCATGAGGTCAGAAGTTCGAGAGCAACCTGGCCAACACGGTGAAACCCCATCTCTAGTAAAAATACAAAATTTACCCAGGCGTGGTGGTAGGCGCCTGTAATCCCCCCTAGTTGGGAAGCTGAGGCAGGAGAATCGCTTGAACCTGGGAGGTGGAGGTTGCAGAAAGAAAGAGAGAGAGAGAGAGAGAGAGAGAGGGAGGGAAGGAAGGAAGGAAGGAAGGAAGGAAGGAAGGAAGGAAGGAGAAAAGAAAGAAAAAGAAAGAAAGGAAGAAAAGAAAGGAAGGAAGGAAGGAAGGAAGGAAGGAAGAAAGAAAAAAGAAAGAAAGAAAAGTAAAAGAAAAGAAAGAGGGAGAGAGGGAGGGAGGGAGGGAGAAAGAAAGAAAAAAGAAAGAGGAAGGAAGGAAGGAGGGAATCACAAAGGAAATTAGGAAATAATTTGAGATAAATGAAAATGAAAACACAACATACAAAAATTTATAGGATGTAAAGTAGTGCTTACAGAGAAATGTATAGCTTTCATCACCTAAATTATAAAAGAAGAAAGATCTCAAATTAATAACCTAGTGTTCCACCTAAGAAACTAGAAAAATGTGGAGCCAGGTGTGGTGGTATGCACCTATAGCTTGTAATCCAAGCTACTTGGCAGGCTGAGGCAAGAGGATCACTTGAGCCCAGAAGTTCAAGACCAGCCTGGGCAACGTGAGATCCCATCTCAAAAACAAACAAATAAAAAAAGAAACTAGGAAAAGAAGATGAAACTAAACCAACAGCTAGGAGAAGGAGGAAATAAGATTAAAGCAGAAATAAATGAAGTAATAGAGAAAAGACAACAAGATCAAATGTTTATCCTTTGAAATGATTGACAAAAATGAAACTTTTAGCTAGACTGACCAAGAAAAAAAGGAGATAAACCTCAAATTACTAAAATCAGAAATGAAATACAGGATACCACTACCAAACTTACAGAAATAAAAAATTATTATAAGGGAATATTATTAACAACTATATGCCAACAAATTAGGTAACCTAAATGAAATAGACAAATTCCTAGAAAGACACAACTACTGAAACTGACTTAAAAAGAAATAGAAAGTCTGAATAAACCTATAAACAGTAAAGACAGAATTAGTAATCATAACATTTTCCATAAAGAAAATCCCAGGCCCAGACAGCTTTATTACTAAATACTACAAAACATATATTAATAGAAAGGAATGACACCAGTCCTTTACAAACTTTTCCAAATAATGGAAAAGGAATCCTGTTTCATTCTATGAAGCCAACATTGCCCAAGAAAACTATTTACTGATATCCCTTATGGATACAGATGTGGACATCCTTAACAATACACTTGGAAACAGGATCTAAAAGCATATAAAAAGAATTATACACCATGACCAAGTGAGATTTATCCCATGAATGCAAACTTGGTTTAACATATGAAAATCAATCAATGTCAACATATACCATATTAGTAGAATAAAGGACAAAAAACACATGATCATCTCAATAAGCATGCAAAAAGCATATGACAAAAATCCCTTTGATGATAAAAACACTCAACAAAATAGGTATGGAAGGTAACTTCTTTAACATAGTAAAGCACATCTATGAAAACCCTATAGCAAACATCATAATTGCTTTATGACTGAATATTTCCTCCTAAGATCAGGAACAAGACAAGGATGTCTACTCTTGTTACTTCTATTTCATATTATATTGGAGATTATAGCCAGGCAATTAGTCATGAAAAAAAATGAAAGGTATTCAGACATAAAAGAAAAAAATAAGACTATCTCTATTGACAGATAACAACATCCTTTTGTATGTAGAAAATCCTAAGGACTCCATTAAAATACTATTTGAACTAAGAAATGAGTTCAACAAGGTTGGAAGATACAGCTCAATACAAAATCAATTGTGTCTGTATACTTGCAATGAGAAATCACAAAAGAAATTAAGACAATTCATTTACAATAGTGTCAAAGAATTAAGTATTTAGGAACACATTTAACAAAATACTTAGGAATAATTTATACTCTGAACACTATAAAACATTACTGGAAGTAATTAAAGATCTAAATAAATGGAAAGACTTCACATGGATTAGAAAATGTAATATTGTTAAGACAGCAATACTCCCAAACTGATTTGCAGATTGAATGCAGTTCCTATTAAAATCCTATCAAAATCCCCAAAAAGCTGCCTTTTTGGCAGAGATTGAGAACCTGATTCTAAAATTCATTCTGAATTCCAAAAGTTCCACTATGGACAAAACAATATTGAAAAATAACAAAGTTGGAGGACTCACACGGTCTGATTTCAAAACTTACTACAAAGCTACAGTAATGAAAACAGTGTGGTACTGCATAAGAAGAGTTACAATAGACATAGATATCAATGGAATAAAACTGAGAGTCCAGAAATAAACCCTCACATTTACTGTCAATTCATTTTATGCAAGGTTGTCAAGACAATTTTTTTTTTTTTTTTTTTTTTTTTGGAGACGGAGTCTCGCTCTGTCGCCCAGGTTGGAGTGCAGTGGCACGATCTTGGCTCACTGCAAGCTCCGCCTCCCGGGTTCACGCCATTCTCCTGCCTCAGCCTCCCGAGTAGCTGGGACCACAGGCGCCGCCACCTCGCCCGGCTAGTTTTTTGTATTTTTAGTAGAGACGGGGTTTCACCGTGTTAGCCAGGATGGTCTCGATCTCCTGACCTCATGATCCGCCCGTCTCGGCCTCCCAAAGTGCTGGGATTACAGGCGTGAGCCACCGCGCCCGGCAAGACAATTTAATAGAAATAATAGTTTTTCAATAAATAGTGCTGGGACAATTCACATGAAAGAATGGAGATGAATTCCTACTTTACATCATATAAAAAATTAACTCAGCTATTCTAGGCACACTGCTTATGGGTTAGCCCTGCTCTGCAAGAAGCAGTTTAAAAAATTAACTCAAAATGTCCTAAATGTAAGCGCTAAAATGATAAATCTCTTAGGAGAAAACCTATGTATACATCTTCATCACCTTACATTAAGCAATGTTTTTGTAGAAAGTACATCAAAAGCTCAAGCAAAAGAAAATGATTGGACTTCATCAAAATTAGCCTTCATCAAAATTAAAGACTTCTGTATTTGAAAGACCACAAGTGAAAATGCAACACACAGAATGTGAGAAAATATTTTCAAACCATGTATCTGATTAAAGACTTGTGTTTAAAATGGGCAAAGGATTTTTTTTTCTTTTTTTGAGACAGTCTCACTCTGTTGCCCAGGCTGGAGTGCAGTAGTGCGATCTTGGCTCACTGCAACCTCCGCCTCCTGGGCTCAAGCGATTCTCCTGCCTCAGCCTCCTGAATAGCTGGGATTACAGGCGCCCGCCACCACACCCACCTAATTTTTGTATTTTTAATAGAGACGGGGTTTCACCGTAGGGGTTTGGTTTGCTTTAGAGTGGTGAAAATATTCTAAAGTTAAATGATGGTGATGGTTGCACAATTTGGTGACTATACTACAAAATTCACCTCTGTCAAGGGGTGAATTTTACAGTCTGAATTATCTGTCAATAAAGTTGTTATTTAAAAAAAAAAAGATAATAAATGCCTAAAAGTTATTGAGGCCTAATTATGTTACCTATGCTCTTAAGGTTACTGACTTTCTTTTTTTTTTTTTTTTTGAGATGGAGTTTCACTCTTGTTGCCCAGACTAGAGTGCTGTGGTGCAATTTCGGCTCACTGCAACCTCCCCCTCCCGGGTTCAAGCGATTCTCCTGTCTCAGTCTCCCGAGTAACTGGGATTACAGGTGCATGCCACCACACCCAGCTAATTTTTGTATTTTTAGTAGAGATACGGTTTCATCATATTTGTCAGGCTGGTCCCGAACTCCTGACCTCAGGTGATCTGCCGCCTCCATCTCCCAAAGTACCGGAATTACAGGCATGAGCCACTGTGCCCAGGCCATCCTTTTTTTTTTTTTTTATGGTGGGAATTATAATATGTACCTCTTCTCACCTTCAAGTTCAGTGACATCACATCTATAGCTTGAATAAGCCATGATATGAGTATTTAATTGGCAAACGCTGTTAGTTGGGGCTCTTTTTCCCCAGAAAGTCATTTTTTAAATTGTTTTGTTGTTTACTTTTATGATTATTATTATTTTTTTTGAAACAGAGTCTCATTCTGTTGCCCAGGCTGGAGCGCAGTGGCATGATCATAGCTCGCTGCAGCCTCAAACTCCTGGGATCAAGTGATCCTCCCACCTCAGCTTCCTGAGTAGCTGGGGCACAAGTGTGCCTCACCATGCCCAGCTCATTTTTAAATTTCTTTTGTAGAGATGGGAATCTGACTATATTGCCCAGGCTGGTCTGGAACTCCTGGCCTCAGTGCCTTGGGAGACCAAAGTGGGAGATCACTTGAGCCTAGGAGTTCAATTCTGTCTAGCAACATAGGGAGACCATGTCTCTGTTTAAAAAAACAAAAAACAAACAAACAAAAAAAACCCTTTTTTTTTTTTGAGACGGAGTCTTGCTCTGTCGCCCAGACTGGAGTGCAATGGCACAATCTCAGCTCACCGCAACCTCCACCTCCCAGGTTCCAGCAATTCTTCTGCTTCAGCCTCCCTGGTAGCTGGGATTACAGGCATGCACCACCACACCTGGCTAATTTTTGTATTTTTAGTAGAGACGGGGTTTCACCATGTTGGTCCAGCAGGTCTCAAACTCATGACCTTGTGATCTGCCCTCCTTGGCCCCCCAAAGTGCTGGGATTACAGGCTTGAGTCACCGTGCCCAGCCTAAAAATAAAATAAAATAAAATAAAAATAAAAGGCTTTTTATATATATATTTAAAAAAAGGACAATGGATGCATGGATTTTGGTTACAGGGTGCACTGCCCAAATGACAGGGGGCCCATGTGTTCTTTGATACGTTTCTGTTTGTGCCTCTGATACATGGGCATCTCCAGCACAAGAACCCTAGGCAACCCTCCCTGCCTATTCTAAGGACAAACTGCTCTCTGAGTGTATTAGTTTACATGGACTGCCATAAAAAAATACCATAGACTGGGCAGCTTACACAACAGAAATGTATTGTCCCATAGCTCTAGGGGCTGGAAGTCCAAGATCAAAGTGTTGACCAGGTTGGTTTTTCCTGGGTCTTTCTCCTTGACTTGTATTTGGCTGCGTTCTCTCTGTGTCTTCACATGGTCTTTCCTCTGGCCACATGCATACCTGGTGTCTTTTCCTGTCTTTTTTTCTATTATTTATTTATTATTTATTATTATTATTTTTTGAGACAGGGTCTTGCTCTGTCGCCTCGGTTGGAGTACGCAATGGTGTGACCATAGCTCAATGAAGCCTCAGCCTCCTCAGTAATCCTTCCACCTCAGCCTCCCAGGTAGCTGGGATTACAGTCATGCACCACCACGCCTGGCTAAGGCTTTTTTTTGTTTTTGTTTTTGTTTTTTTAAATTTTTTTTGTAGAGATGGGTTTTCGCTGTGTTGCCCAGGCTGCTCTCCAACTCCTGGGCTCAGGCGATCCTCCCACCTCAGCCTCCCAAGGTGCTGGGATTACAGGAATGAGCCACCGCACCCAGCTGAGGGCCACTTGTTAACCCCTAGCCAGCGCATCAGTGGTCTCGCCATAGGATACCCTCCTCTGGGTCTTTACGATCACCTTTGCTTGACTTGAATCCCTGTGGTGGTTGCGTGACTTTAATTTAGCATTAGGCAAATAAAGAGACCAAGTAGGTTAAAAGTCATTTGACTCTCCCTAGTTCTCTGCCAATCAAAGGCTGTGTGCCTCATTCTGGATGATGGCCGACTTTATCTGCATCATGATGTGTGGTATATCATTAATGCAAATGATACATCAATTACCATGCTGGGCACTGATGAGATACCATGACGGACAATTGGCTGTCTTTCCAAATGCTTTTGTGCCAAGTCCTTACCTGTCGTTGCCTCTAAACCTGTCTGACTCAGGGACAGCTCACCAGCTGCCTACCAGAGCCTTGAGCCACCTCCCATTTTTGGAGAGGGTACGGAAACCACCCAATATGGTAAAAACATCCTAACACGTTTAAGTCTAACAAATTAACACTTTTAATATACATAATTTATACAGCTATATAACGATGCTATGCACAAAATAATTACAGCAGGATTTATAAAAAGTGCACAACGGACAGTGAGATTCGGGAATGAAATACCATTTTAAAATTGTATCATGAACATATTTTTTTCCAAGCTCATTAGTATGCATGCCTTCCTTTCGAGGTAAGTTTTATTCGACAATGACTTGCAGATCACTTCTGATGTGTCAGACACTGCTGTAAGCACTTTATAAGTAATAACTCTTTAAGCTTTACCTAATTTTAGAATATTTTTATCACCCACAAAAGAAACTCTACCCATTAGCTGTCATTCCCCATCCATTCCCCCGGTAACCACTAATCTACTTCCTGCTTCTATGGATTTGCCTGTTCTGGGCTTTTTTCTTTTTATTTTTGGTAGAGACAGAGTCATGCTATGTTGCCCAGGCTAGTCTTGAACTCCTGGCCTCAAGTCATCCTCCCTTCTTGGTCTCCCAAAATGCTGGGATTACAGGCAGGAGCCACTGCATTCAGCTGATTCTGGACATTTTATATAAATGAAATCATACAATATGTTGCTTTTGGTAACTGACTTAATCTATCCCTGTTCCCATTTTGTGGATGAGGAGACAGAAACAGAGAAGATAAGGATCTTGGCCAAGGTCACATAGCTAGTAAGTGACAGAAGCAGGGTTCACACTCAGGTAGCCTGGCTCCGGCATCCTTGCTAAGTATCAGAATCAAAACTGAATAATGTCAAAAGTGTACCTTGAGGCCCGGCGCACGCCTCGGTGGCTCATGTCTGTAATCCCTGCACTTTGGGAGGTTGAGGTGGGAAGATCACTTGAGACCACGAGTTCAAGACTGCCCTGAGCAACATAGCAAGGCCCCGTCTCTACAGAAAAAAAAAAAAAATTAGCCAGGCATGGCGGCGCACGCCTGTAGTCCCAGCTACTCAGGAGGCTGAAGCAGGAGGATTGTGATTACTTGAGTCTAAGAGGTCAAGGCTGCAGTGAGCCATGATTGAACCACTGCACTCTAGCCTAGGCAACAGAGCAAGATCCTGTCTCAACATAAACAACAAAGTATACATTAAAAGCTTTTTGTGAAGATGAGGTGTGGACCAAATTGCTCCTGGATACCCCTCAGGTGAGAGACTATATTAAGAGTTGCTTTCTGGTGGGACTGGGGTTGGGGAATAGGGTGAAGAGCAGAGGTGGGGAACAAGCTCTACCCTGAAGTTAATAGTTGCTGAATAAACCTTTGTCCTTCGAGAAGACAGACTCAATACAATTACATGTATTTTAAAATAGTAATATTAAAAATTAGCTGGGCATGGTGGCACATGCCTGTGGTCCCAGCTACTTGGGAGGCCGAGGTGGGACGATCCCTTGAGCCTCATCAGTAGAGGCTGCAGTGAGCCGTGATCACACCACTGCACTCCAACCTGGGTGACAGAGCAAGACCCTGTCTTAAAAACAAAAACAGCCCGGGTGTGGTGGCTCACACCTGTACCCCAGTGCTTTGGGAGGCCGAGGTGGGCAGATTATGAGCTCAGGAGATCGAGACCATCCTGGCTAACACGTGAAACCCCGTCTCTACTAAAATACAAAAAATTAGCCGAGTGTGGTGGCGGGTGCCTGTAGTCCCAGCTACTCGGGAGGCTAAGACAGGAGAATGGGGTGAACCCAGGAGGCAGAGCTTGCAATGAGCTGAGATCGCACCACTGCACTCCAGCCTGGGTGACAGAGCGAGACTCCATCTCAAAAACAAAACAAAAAATTTAAAAAAGAAAAGAATTCTAAGTTTCTGGGGACTGTGGGCTTCTCTTGTGCAGGGCACGTGTTCTGCTCACATCTGCTCCTTACCAATCCTTTGACAATGATTTCAACACACAAAAGAAGTGACTGTGATGTGTCAGGTTATGTTCCAGGGAGGCACCAGGTAAACAAGAAGATGACGTGTCAGACTTCTAGGACAAGGAGAGCCCGGGCAGCTGCAGAAAATCCCACCTGCCTCAGCCACTCTGCTGGCCACAGGACCTTTGCCCCAAGCCCATAAAACCGAGGGCGTCACCTGCTGCGTCAGTTTCCGCCAGGCCAGCTGGAACAGGCAGGGCGAATTGGTGCCAGACCGGCACATGGGCAGGTAGGGCAGGGCCCGTTGTCTTCCCAGGGACCAATCAGCTGATGCAGCGTCATCCTCTGTCCGTTCCTCAGCATTGCACCAGAACGGGGATTGGAGTCTTCCAGCAAAGGGAGTCCTTGGGGCGCTCCTCCAGCAAGACCCACCTTGGGACTCTCCACCACCCCAAGCAATGCCGCCCTGTCTCATCCACGTATCTCAGTGAGAGGCAGCGGGAAACAGGAATGGGCGTGGGCGACTTTTTCTGTGTCTGTCTGATTGTGAGCCCCTACTTCAGGATACTCCAAGGGGTCACTTCTATCTTCCCCAAATCGCTGGGGAGCAAACACTCCATGTGAACCCATAAGATGAGAAGTGAGGACGTGACTCCCCTGTAATCCAGCAGTCCGGAATCCCGGGTCCGAGGTCACCCAAATCAACCATCTCATCACGTTTGCAGTTGCTCTCTGGGTCTGCCTTTGGCTTCTTTTTGGGCTCAGAGCCCAGCAGGAAGCCAGGCCTCACCAGCAGGCCCCCACTCCCGCTGCCAGGGGCCTAGGCTGGGAGGCCCCAGGGAACTTCCTGCACCCTCCCTCTGCAATACCTGTTTGTACCTGAAATTGTTTATTAGGGCGGTTCCAACAGCCGCCAACAGGCTCAGCTGGAATATGTGATTGTTTCTGTGTAACACTCAATGGCTTTATTATTTAACAGCAGAAGGAGTTGTGGCTACTTATTTAATTGCCAGACCTTATTAGAAATGGGGCTTTTCGCTGGGCGTGGTGGCTCACGCCTGTAGTCCCAGCACTTTGGGAGGCCAAGGCAGGTGGATCACCTGAGGTCAGGAGTTCAAGACCAGCCTGTCCAACATGGTGAAACCTTGTCTCTACTAAAAATACAAAAATTAGCCAGGCGTGTTGGCAGGCATCCGTCATCCCAGCTACTCAGGAGGCTGAGGCAGGAGAATCACTTGAACCCGAGAGGTGGAGGTTGCAGTGAGCTGAGATCGCACCACTGTACTCCAGCCTGGGTGACAGAGTGAGACTCCTCCTCAAAAAAAAAAAAAGAAAAACAAATTGGGCTTTTCACTGCCCCTTGTACACCCAGGTTGTAATCACAAACCACAGCTCATCTGCTAAGAGGGCAAGCGTGTTTGCCCTTCTCTGATTCCCCACGAATAAGCCACACACGATTTCAGATTCTGTTCAGGATGCCTAGACAGCTGTGTCCCAGGTGACACGCAGTCACCTGGGAGTCCTGTGAGGAGTCTCCTCTGAGGTATGTCATCCCTTCCCGGAATAAGTCTTCTGAGGATGGAGCTGTGCCCATTTTACCGATGCAGGAATCAGAGCACCTCTGTTTTCCTGTGGGTGATGCCTAAGAAGACTAGGGCGGTATTTGATCATCAGTAGGAAGGAAGGGCTCTTGGGGAAGCCGACCTGCTGCTGCTGACTTCATTTGGGCCTTGAGGTTGTTAGTTTCTCTCTCTGCATCTGTTTCCTCTTGAGGGAAATTGACCAACCCCACCTGCTCACCTAGTAACCGAGTACCCCTACTTTTCTAAGAAAAAGAGAATGAGTTACTATTTATTATTATTTTTTTCCTCTTCTTTTCTCTGTTTCCCCCCGTTCCTCATTTCCTACTTAGCCCTTTAGAAATGCAATTATAACTTGACCAGGCACGATGGCTCACACCTGTAATCCCAGCACTTTGGGAGGCCGAGGCGGGTGGAACACTTGAGGCCAGGAGTTTGAGGCCAGCCTGGCCAACATGGCGAGACCCCGTCTCTACTAAAAATACAAAAATCAGCCAGGCGTGGTGGCACATGCCTGTAATCCCAGCTACTGGGAAGGCTGAGGCACCGAATGGCTTGAACCCAGGAGGCAAAGGTTGCAGTGAGCCAAGATGGCACCACTGCGCTCCAGCCTGGGAGACAGAGCAAGACCTTGTCCCTCTCCCGCCACACACACAAAAGAATGAAATGATAACCTTTTACCTCCCCTTCACCAGACACTCCCTGCAGGGCAAGCTTATCTAACTACCTGCTTTGAAGCTCCAGAGTGGAACTCACTCCCATCAGGAGACTGCCTTGAGAGACAACGGTCCATTTACAGCCCTAAGTATGCCCGTGATGAAACTCTGTCCTACCCGGATAGTTTCACCCATTCTGAAGACTGAAACTCTCTCCCACATGAGAGTTTACAATCTAGTTCTGCCCATGAAGGTGCTAGCTTGACTGCCCAGTAAATAAGGCACCAAACACATTTGGGCAAACCCCCACCTGCTCCCTTTCTCCCCTGCATGCCATTCATGCCAGACCCACCCCCTTTAGAAGTTCACACTTTCTGCTCCAAAAGCGAAGTGGTACCTTTAAGGCAGGAAGCCTGTACTTCTTCCCACAAGCTACCTTTAAAATAAAAAAGCACGAGACCTCGCGCTTGTTAATGGAACTTGCAAGTGGTGAGTGAGTGAACCTGTGGTTTGGTTACAACCTCTCTTCTAGAAGGGCTGAGGCTCCGTCCAGCTCAGGCAGGTGGATGGAGATCCAGGGGAAGGACAGGCCAGAGGGGGCTTGGGCACAGAGGCCAACACCAGAAGATAAAACAACTCAGCTATCTCTCAGCTGGAAAATGGGGACTTCCTTGCCCCTAGGAGGTGTCAGGTGACAAAAAGCGTGTGGGACATCTCTGGTAGTCCTGGAAACAGCCTCTGTTCTCCTTTGCTAGTGGCATTTATGTGGGTCTTGCTCGATGACCCCTAGATTCCTTGGAGAACAACCATTTGTGATTTTCTTCTTACTGAGGTGGCGAAGAAATGGAAAATTCGTGAGCTAATAAATCTCACAGAGAAAAATGATTGCGAACTCTTTCACACTACAAAAAAAAAAAAAAAAAACAGAGGGGGGATTCAAATAAAAGAATGGGACCGGGTGTGGAGGTTCACATCCGTAATCCCAGCATTTTGGGAGGCTGAGGCAGGAGGATCGCTTGAGCCCAGAAGTTTGAGACCAGCCTGAACAATATAGAAAGACCCATCTCTACAAAAAATTAAAAAATTAGCCGGTCATGGTGGTGTGCACCTGTAGTCCCAGCTACTCGGGAGGCTGAGATGGGAGGATTGCTTGAGCCCAGGAGTTTGAGGCTGCAGTGAACCCTGATCTCATGCTACTGCACTCCAGCCTGGGTGACAGACTGAGAGCCTGTCTCAAAAAAAAAAAAAAGAAAAGAAAAATAAAAAAAATGGGGGCCTTGGGCTTTTTTTTCTATTTTATTTATTTATTATTATTATTATTATTATTATTATTATTATTATTTGAGATGGAATCTCGCTCTGTAGCCCAGGCTGGAGTATAGTAGTGGCGCCATCTCGGCTCACTGCAAGCTCCGCCTCCCGGGTTCACGCCATTCTCCTGCCTCAGCCTCCCGAGTAGCTGGAATTAGAGGCACCCGCCACCATGCCTGGCTAAAGTTTTGTATTTTTAGTAGAGATGGGGTTTCACCGTGTTAGCCAGGATGGTCTCGATCTCCTGACCTTGTGATCCCACTGCCTCAGCCTCCCAAAGCGCTGGGATTACAGGCGTGAGCCACTGTGCCCGGCCTATTTTATTATTTTTTATTATATATATTTAAGGTGTACAACATGATGTTTTGATATACATATGGTCAAATGGACTATACCCAAGTAAATGAACATATTCATCATCGTACATAGTTACCCATTTGTGTGTGTGGCAAGAGCAACCTAAAATCTATTCTTCTAGCAAAAATCCCAAATACAATACAATATTGTGAACTACATTTGGTGTACATTTGATCTCTGTCTGGTGGGAGGACAGGTGTGAATGGTGACTGTCTGAAGAGGCTGCCCATGGGGGCCAGAGACCTGGCCAGAAAGCTGGGGTCCGGCAGTGTCAGCTGCTGGGTCCCCAGAAAGGCCTGGTTGCCCAGTACAGGCCCTGAGCATGGAAACTCCAATGCAGCCATGAGGTCAAGACCATGTAAAATGAGCCAGGCACAGTGGCTCACGCCTATAATCCTAGCACTTTAGGAGGCCAATGTTGGCGGATCACTTGAGGTCAGGGGTTTGAGACCAGCCTGGTTAACATAGTGAAACCCCGTCTCTACTAAAAATACAAAAATTAGCCAGGCATGGTGGTGCGTGCCTGTAATCCCAGCTACTCTGGAGGCTGAGGCAGAAGAATCAATTGAACCCAGGATGCAGAGGTTGCAGTGAGCCGAGATTGCGTCAAAACACTCTAGCCTGGGCGACAGAGAGACTCCATCTCAAAAAAAAAAAAAAAAAAAAAAAATAATGCAAAATGTAAATTTCAGAGAGGCGCAAATAGCAGAGAATCACATCCTGGTGAGGTCGGACAAGGCTGGAAAGAATAAGGAAGGTGACGGTATTCCAGCCGGAGGACAGAGGCAAAGGCTGTAAAAAGTAGGAAAGCAGGAACCATGCAAACGTGACTCAACCAGGAGAGACCGTGTGAACAAGAGAGAAAGCTCATGTGACCGTATTAGTAAAAGGAGGTCGCGTGATCTCATACTCATATGCATATTTATACTCATGCATATTCATAAACTGGAAGGAAATCACCAAAATATTAGAATATTGACGGTGATTGTCTCTGAATGATAGCACCGTGGATGTTTCGTCTTTTCTTTTTTACAAAGGTTCTCATTTTTCTGTAATGAGCCTCAATTATTTAATAAGCAAAAGGGAGGACTGTTGTTTGTGTGTCTGTTTTTATGTTTACTTTAGCGGATTTTCTTTTTTTCTTTTCTTTTTTTTTTTTTTGAGACAGAGTTTCGCTCTGGTCGCCCAGGCTAGAGTTCAATGGCACGATCTCAGCTCACCGCAACCTCCGCCTCCCAGATTCAAGCAATTCTCCTGCCTCAGCCTTCTGAGTAGCTGGGATTATAGGCGTGTGCCACCACCATGCATCCGGCTAATTTTGTATTTTTTTTTTAGTAGAGATGGGGTTTCTCCATGTTGGTCAGGCCGGTCTTGAACTCCCAACCTCAGGTGATCCACCCGTCTCAGCCTCCCAAAGTGCTGGGATTACAGGCGTGAGCCACCGTGCCCGGCCTATGTTGGCGGATTTTCCAGATGATAATTTCAACCCAGAGTGCTATCATGTCAAGGACAGAGACTTAGTCACAGGGATGGCTTCACAGAAAATCATTGGTGGGACGCGGTGGCTCACAGCTGTAATCCCAGCACTTTGGGAGGCTGAGGTGGGAGGATGACTTGAGCTCAGGAGTTCAAGACCAGCCTGGACAACACAGCAAGACTCCATATCTACAAAAAAGTAAAAAGTTAGCCGGGCGTGGTGGCACATACCTGTAGTCCCAGCTATGCGGGAGGCCGAGGTGGGAGGATTGCTTGAGCCCAGGAGGTCAAGGCTGCAGTGAGCTGTGATCACGCCACTGCAGTCCAGCCTGGGCGACAGAGCGAAACCCTGTCTCACACACACACAAAAGGAAATCATTAAGAGTTTTCCAAAACATGCTCTACATAATGAAAAATATTCCAGATGGCACTAGGCAATAATATTCATTTCTAAACATTTATATTCATGGAGCTTAGACACTGCTGCTCCTAGTCGAGCCAGTCCATGTTTTCCTTTACACCTTGGGCACTGGTTGCTTAATTATTCACTGTTATCCTCACCAACTCACTGAATCTGCTGCCTGCTGGGAGGTGTTAAAAAAAGCCCTTTTTTAGAGAGATAATTGAATCGGCTGAGGGAAGTGGAGTGTTTTATTTTTGGTGGGGATGGTTGGCTACCTTCCATGTATTCTTTTTAAAAATCTTACGTGAGGGATTGTTGCTGTCTGGTGATGGCTTATAGCTTTTCAATTTTGCTATTCTGCCTTGTTTCTGAGCAAGGTATAGATGCATGGAGATAAAATTCTATTTGTCGTGTCTTTATTCCAATCTGGGTGTGCACTTCTGTGTTCAGACGGCAGCTGGGGTCATTAGCCAGCAAAAAATCCTATGCAATTTCGGACTAGGTAAGAGGAGTTGCACCTTTCCACAAGTCAGGTTTTGCTGGCTCAGGGGAGCCCTGTCTCCAGGCCATCAGTTCATGCCGGTTAGGGAGTCAGGCGGCGCTGTCCTAGGAGAACAGGTGCAGAAAGGGTCGGCTGGTTGGTTTCCTCTGTATTGATTACAATTATTAATGAATCGACTGAATCGATGAGATATTTTGGCACTGTGTTACTTGCCTTTAGTCCTGCTAATAGGACCCAGAAGAGAGCTTTTGAAGACACTCAGCTCAGAAGGAACAGACTTTAAAAATTGTTATTATGGTAAAATATGCATAACATGCAATTTACCATTTAAACCATTTTTTTATTAATTTTTTTCTTTTTCTTCTTTTTTTTTTTTTTTTGAGATAGAATTTCCCTCTTGTTGCCCAGGCTGGACTGCAATGGCGTGATCTCGGCTCACCGCAACCTCTGCCTCCCAGGTTCAAGTGATTCTCTTGCCTCAGCCTCCTCCGTAGCTGAGATTACAGGCATGTGCCACCATGCCTGGCTAATTTTGTATTTTTAGTAGAGACAGGGTGTCTCCGTGTTGGCCAGGCTGGTTTTAAACTCCCGACCTCAGGTGATTCGCCCGCCTCAGCCACCCAAAGTGCTGGGATTACAGGCATGAGCCACTGTGCCCGGCCACCTTTTTTTTTTTTCTTTCTTCCAAGATGTCGTCTTATTCTGTCACCAGGCTGGAGTGCAGTGGCATGATCTCGGCTCACTGCACCTCCACTTCCAGGGTTCAAGCGATTCTCCTGCCTCAGTCTCCCGAGTAGCTGGGATTACAGGCACGCACCACCATGCCCAGCTAATTTTTGTATGCTTCGTAGAGACAGGGTTTCATCATATTGGCCAGCCTGGTCTCGAACTCTTGACCTCATGATCCACCCACCTCGGCCTCCCAAAGTGTTAGGATTATAGGCATGAGCCGCGTGCCCGACCCCAAAATTTTTTTACAAGAGATGGAGTCTCGCTATGTTGCCTGCCCAGGCTGGTTTCAAACTCCTGGGCTCAAGCAATCCTCCCCATCTAGGTTGCCCAAAATACTGGGATTAGAGGCGTAAGCCACCGCGCCTGGCCCATTTCAACAATATTAAGCGTACAGTTTAGTGGCATTAAGCACATTCACATGGTGGTGCAACCACCACCACCATCTAGCTTCAGAACTTTTTCATCTTCCCAAACTGAGACTGTTTCCCATGGAATTCTCACGCCCGTTTTACCCCATCCCCTAGCCCCTGGTAATCACCATTCTACTTTCCGTCTCTATAAACTGGACCAATCTTGGAACCTCATATAACTGCAATCATAAGGTGTGTTGTCTTTTTGTGACCAGATGTATTTGCCACATTTTGTTTATCCATACGTTCGTCGATGGCCCCTTGGGTTTTGTTTCTACTCTGGGCTGTTGTGAAGAAGGCTGCTATGAACGCAGGTGTGCAAATACCTGTTCATGTGTCTCCTTTCACTTTTCTTTTGGGTATATGCCCAGAAGTGGAGTTGCTGAACAAGCAGACATTTTAATAGAAACTAGGCCATTTGGAAAGCTCTCTGCGTCCTGAGCCATGGTGTCGACACCGACGTCCAGGAGGGGCCCCCGGGAAATTTAGAAACCACAGCAGTATCAAACCCTGAAACATCAGTCTGAGCTGGAGGGGTCTTCAGAAGTCTCGGAGTCCAAAGCCCTCGCTTTATGAAGAATCTGCATTGAGTCCAAGTTATGCAGCAAAACAGTTCCTCTGTCCTGGTGGTAATGGCTGGGCCCAGGGAACAGCTGCTTAATGGAGCCTCTCAAGGATAAAGCAGAAGGGAACAGCAAATCTGGACAAGGAGTGGTAGGGGAAATTTTCTGCTGGGTCAGGAACTATCTGCTGCCCACGAACTGCCTGGTGCATGGACAATTTCTCCTCAAGGTGGGCCAGGGAATTTCAAGAGGCACCACACAGCCTCATTCAATTCAAAGTGACAGGCAATGTAAAGCGTTCAGTGGTGCCGCTGATTAAGTCAGGGAGATGAGCCGCTGTCCATCAGGGATTTCCTACATGCAGACATTATAAATCAGAGGTTCTGTGCAGCAAACGTCATCTGAGGTTCTGATTCAGCAACAGCTGTAAGGAACGCTGGGGTGGATGCTGTAGCCATTGATTATTCTTCCTGGTGGTCCAGCACTGGCCACTGGAGACTGATGATCATTTTCCCAGCCTCCCTTAAAGCTAGGATCCTGCCATGTGACCTCTGCACCACCAATCAGAGGCTAGGGAGAAAGAGGAGCAAGTACCAGGCATGTTCACTTTGAAACTGAGTAGCTACAGCTACATCTAATGCCTGGAGGGAGGGAATCAGCCAGGTTGCTTTTTGCTTCTAACAGCATGAGCTGTGATAGCTGCATTGAACCAGTTCTGTTCTGTGACTTGAGGCTTGTTCCTGACTCTATAGACTCCAAGCTAGGATCTCCAGCCTTCCTAGAGATCCGAGTTACCCAGTATTCCCCTCCCCTTCTTCCCCTTCTTCTTCTCCCTTCTTTCTTTCATTATTTTTATTTTTATTTTTAATTTTTTTGAGATGGGGTCTGACTCTGTTGCCCAGGCTGGAGTGCAGTGGCACCATCTTAGCTCACTGCAACCTCTGCCTCCCGGTTTCAAGCGATTCTCCTGCCTCAGCCTCCCAAGTAGCTGGGACTACAGGCACCCGCCACCACACCTGGCCTAATTTTTGTATTTTTAGTAGAGACGGGGTTTCACAATGTTGCCCAGGCTGGTCTCGAACTCCTGACCTCAGGCGATCTGCCCGCCTTGGCCTCCCAAAGTGCTAGGACTACAGGCGTGAACCACTGCACCTGGCCCCTTCTTTCTTCTTCTCCCTTTTCCTTCTTTCTTCTTCTCCTTCTTCTTCCTTTTCTTCTTCTTCCTCCTCCCCTTCCCCTTCTCCTGCTCTTCCTCCTCCTTCTGCTTCTTTTCTTCACTCTTTTTGAGACAAGATCTTGCTCTTTTGCCCAGCCTGGAGGGTAGTGGCACAATCACAGCTCACTGCAGCCTTGACCTCCCAGGCTCAAGCTGTCCTCCCACCTCAGCCTCCCAAGTAGCCGGCACTACAGGTGCAC
Organism: Chlorocebus sabaeus; assembly: GCF_047675955.1. Lineage (NCBI taxonomy): Eukaryota > Metazoa > Chordata > Mammalia > Primates > Cercopithecidae > Chlorocebus > Chlorocebus sabaeus. The sequence continues at coordinate 14,697,021 of NC_132931.1, forward strand.
ACCACTAACTATACTATGCCTAACTAATTTTTGGCTTTTTTAAAAAATAGAGATGGAGTCTCACTCTGTTGCCAGGCTGGTCTTGAACACCTATGCTCAAACAATCTCCCACTTCAGCCTCCCAAAGTGCTGTGATTACAGGCGTGAACCAGTATTCTTTAATTATATTTCTTTTCTGCTCAGACCCATTACAATTAGTTTCTGTGGTTATGACTAAGAACCCAGACTGATTCATCAGATTGCTTGCTATCAGTTAGCATTAGATTCAGCTGTAAACATTGATTTTTCCCCCCCCTCAGCAATTAAGAGTGCCCTTTTCTTCCTTTAAGAGACCAATTCTCTGGCCAGGCATGATGGAACACACCCGTAATCCCAGTATTTTCAGAGGCCAAGGCGGGAGGATGGCTTGAGCTCAGGAGTTTGAAATCAGCCTGGCGACATGGTGAATGAAACCCCATCTCTATAAAAAGAAAAAATACAAAAATCAGCCAGGCATGGAGGTGCGCACGTGTAGTCCCGGCTACTCGGGAGGCTGAGGTGGGAGGATCCCTTGAGCCCTTGAGCCCAGGAGGTTGAGGCTGCCGTGTGCTATGATGGCACCACTTCACTCCAGCCTAGGCAACAAGGTGAGACCCCCATCTCAAAAAAAAAAAAAAAAAAAAAACAAACTGATTCTCACTCTCACCCAGACTGAATGCAGTGGTACAATCACAGCTTACTGCAACCTCAGACTCCTGGGCTCAAGCGATCCTCCTACATCAGCCTCCTTCCCAAGTAGCTACAGGCATACACCACCATGCCTGGCTTTTTTTTTTTTTTTTTTTTTTTTTTTTTTGTAAGAGACAGGGTCTTCTCACTATGTTGCCCAGGCTGGCCTTAAACTCCTGGCCTCAAAGGATCCTCTTGCCTCAGCCTCGCAAAGTGCTAGGATTACAGCTGTTAGCCACTGTACCTGGCCAAGAGCGCTTTAAGCAAGACAAAAGTTTATTCCTCTTTCATTTAGAAGTCTGGGAGGACAGTCTTGGCTGGTATGACAGCACAAAGGCCTCTGGTATTTTGGCTCCTTCAAGCTTCTCATTTTGCCATCCCTGAGGTGTGACCTCATCCTCGTGGTCCCACATGGCAGCTGAAACTCCAGTCACCACATTCGCATTCCAGGTTTAAGAAAAATAGAAGACAAAGGAGGAGGAGCAGACAATTTGTAACAGCCACCTTTTAAGGAAGGTTCCTGAAAGCCTAAAACTCATTGGTCATTATGCAGGTAGATAGTGGTGATGATTGTACAACATAGCAAATTACCCCTGATTGCATATGTTTTTTGTTTTTGTTTTGTTTTTTGTTTTTTTTTGAGACAGGGTCTCACTCTGTCACCCAGGCTGGAGTGCAGGCATGATCATGGCTCACTGCAGCCTTGATCTCTCGGGCTCAAGTGATCCTCCCGCCTCAGCCTCCTGAGTGGCTGGAGGACTACAGAAGCGTGTCATCATACCCGGCTAATTTTTGTATTTTTAGTAGAGACGGGCTTTCACCATGTTGGCCAGGCTGATCTCAAACTCCTGAGCTCAAGTGATCCACCTGCCTTGGCTTCTCAAAGTGCTGGAATTACAGGCATGAGCCACCGTGCCCAGCCCTGAATTATATACTTTGATAAGGTGAATTTTATGATATGCAAATTTTATGTTAATTTAAAAAACACACTCATTGACCAGGACTTAGATATATAGACATACCTAGCTGCAAGGGAGGCTGGGAAATGAAGGCTTTATTTTAGGTGGTTACATGGCCAGCTAAGAACTGTAGCTTTTCTAGCCTGGGCAACATAGTAGGATCCCACAGTGGAAAAAAAAAAAATGACAACAAAAAGAATTGTGGCTTTCGTTTACTCGAGAAGAAAGAAACAACAGATGGGGGCAGTCAGCAGTGTCCACCACAGTAAGTGAACACAGAAAACAGTGCCCAAACGTTTGAAAGATAGGTCTTACTCCTCAGCTCTACCATTGCCAACCACGGTCCTGGAATTAGTGCCTTTGTTTTTGTTTTTGTTGGAGACAGGGTCTCCCTTTGTCATCTAGGCTCGAATGCAGTGTTGCAATCATAGCTCGCTGCAGCCTCAAACTCCTATGCTCTAGTGATCCTCCCATCTCAGCCTCCCAAGTAACTGAGACTGCAGGTGTGTGCCACCATACCCAGCAAATTAAAAAAAATTTTTTTTAGAAATAGGATCTCACTATGTTGCCCAGGCTGGTCTTGAACTCCTGGCCTCAAGTGTTCCTCCTGCCTTGGCTTCCCAAAGTGCTGGGATTATACACATGAGCCCCTGTGCTTGGTCTTGGTGACTTTGTTTTCATAAAGGGATGTCCTCCTGGTTTCTAATGACCAAGACCCAGTTAACTAATGGCAGATTATTTTAGCACCAGGCCCTGGCTGCAGTACACATACCCAAACGGCCTACAAAAGTCTACTAATAGAAGGCTTCTATGTGCCACCCTCAAGATCTGAGCATCAGAAGTCAGAGTAGGAGGCCAGGCATGGTGCGTCATCCCTGTAATCCCAGCACGTTGGGAAGCCGAGGTGGGAGTATCACTTGATCCCAGGAGTTCAAGACCAGCCTGGGCAGCAGTGAGGCTGCAGTGAGCTATGATCACACCACTGTACTTCCAGCCTGGGTGACAGAGCGAGATCCTGTCTCTTTAAAAAATTTTTTCTTAAAAAGAGGTTAGGGTAGTCCCTAAACCAGCAGCGTCTGTATTACCTGGAAACTTGTTAGAAATGTACATTCTCCGGTCCTAGCCTTGAGCTCCTGAAACAGAGGCTGCGGCCAGGACCAGTGATCTGCATCTATTACCTGCAAGCCTCCTTGGAGTTTCTGGTGCTGAAGTTTGAGAATCACTTCCCAAAGTCCACATACCTGGGCCACATGAGTTCTGCCTCTCACAGAGCTGTCTTCACTGGGTTGTTTTGTTTTGTTTTGTTTTGAGATGATGGAGTCTCACTCTGTCACCCGGGCTGGAGTGCAGTGGCGCGATCTCAGCTTACTGCAGCCTCCACCTCCCAGGTTCAAGTGATGCTGCTGCCTCAGCCTCCCGAGTAACTGGGACTACAAGTGCACACCACCACGCCTGGCTAATTTTTGTATTTTTAGTAGAGGCGGAGTTTCGCCATGTTGGCCAGGCTGGTCTTGAACTCCTAACTTTAAATGATCCACCCATCTCAGCCTCCCAAAGTACTGGGATTACAGGCATAAGCCACTGTGCCCGGCCTTCACTGGCTTTTTTTTTGTTTGCTACTGTAATTCTCAGCAACTAGGAATGACGGCAGGTCACCATAGCAGGTGCTTAACAATTATTTGGCAAATAAGTGAATGAGACATTCTTGGCTCTCATTGAAGGAAGCAGTCCATTAAAATTCATTGCTGCTTTCGCCTTTGCTGTGGGGAACTTGTTCATCGCCCCTCATTACTAGGTCTCATATCACCACACGAGAAGTGTATTTTATCTTATTCTATTTTATTATTTATTTATTTATTTTGAGATGGAGTCTCACTCTGTAGCCCAGGCCAGAGTGCAGTGATGCAATCTCAACTCACTGCAACCTGTGCCTCCTGGGTTCAAGCAATTCTCCTGTCTCAGCCTCCCGAATAGCTGGGATTACAGACATGCGCCACCACGCCAGGCTAATTTTTAAATTTTTGGTAGAGACAGGGCTTGTCCATGTTGCCCAGGCTGGTCTCGAACTCCTGACTTCCAGTGATCCACCCACCTCGGCCTCCCAAAGTGCTAGGATTACAGGTGTGAGCCATCCATCAGGCCCAGCCAGAAGTTTATTTTAGGACTTAGGGCTAGGCAGGGAAATGGAAAAGGTACCAGTTAGGGTCCCAGTGAGGGAGCAGGCAGGACTCAATTCCAGAGGTGGGGCCCAGATACTGGACCTAATTGAAGACCAGCTAAAACAGGGACTGGTGGAAGTAGCTTTCGATAAGACACCCACCAGTGTAGCATTTCAGTTTACCATTGCCATGTCAACACTTGGAAGTTATCACCCCTTTCCATGACGATGATCCCACAACCTGAAAGTTACCACCCTCATCCCAGAAATGTCTGCATAAACCACCCCTTTATTTGCATATAGGTAAAAGTAGGTATAAATACCAGTTTAGGCTGGTCACGGTAGCTCATGCCTGTAATCCCAGCACTTTGGGAGGCTGAGGTGGGTGGATCACGAGGTTAGGATTTCAAGACCAGCCTGGGCAACATGGCGAAAGCCCAGCTCTTCTAAAAATACAAAAATTAGCGGGTGTGGTGGTGGGAACCTGTAATCCCAGCTACTCAGGAGGATGAGGCAGGAGAATTGCTTGAACCCGGGAGGTGGAGGTTGCAGTGAGCCAAGATGGCACCACTGTACTCCAATCTGGGTAACAGAGCAAGACTCTGTCTCAACAACAACAACAACAAAAATACAAAAAAAAAAAAAAAAAAATTAGCTGGATATGGTGGTTCACACTTGTAGTCCCAGCTACTTGGGAGGCTGAGGCAGGAGAATTGCTTGAGCGTGGGAGGTGGAGGTTGCAGTGAGCCGAGGTCGCGCTACTGCACTCCAGCCTTGGTGACAGAGCAAGACTCCGTCTCAAAACAAACAACCAAAAAAAACCAGTTGCTGTTTAACACCACTGGCTTGGCCCCGTGCCATGGCTCATGCTTGTAACCCTAGCACTTTGGGAGGCTGAGGTGGGTGGATCACCTGAGGTTCAGAGTTTGAGACCAGCCTGGCCAACATGGTGAAACCCTGTCTCTACTAAAAATACAAAAATTATCCAGGAATGGTAGCACATGCCTGTAATCCCAGCTACTCGGGAGGCTGAGACGGGAGAATCGCTTGAACCCAGGAGGTGGAGGTTGCAGTGAGCCAAGATCATGCCACTGCACTCTAGCATGGGCAACAGTAATAATAATAATAATAATAATAATAATAATAAAGACACCACCAGCTTGCCCTTGAATTCTTTCTTGGGTGAACCCAAGAGCCCTCCCAGGCTAAGCCCCAGTTTGGGGCTCACCTGCCCTGCATCACCATTAGGATCCTGATGACACACTCAAAATAGGATCATTTTAGAAGGGGCTATTTACAATGAAGTTATTTACAAAGGTGCAGATAACAGCAACAAGTCATTATCACCCCTGGCTGGAAGAAGTGGGAAAGGAGGGGCCGCCAGAACCCAGGAGGGAAGACAGCTAGGTGCAGAAGGATGACCTTCAGTTAAGGGCCATAACCAGCCCAAGGCCACTTGACCATGAAGGATTAAGAAGATGGGGTAGGGAGGAGATGAACAGCCAGACTTCGCTGTTCTCCCTCCCTCTGATCTCATGCCAGAGCTCAACCCAGCTAGAAGCTGGAGAGTACAAGAACCTGTTGATAAAGTCTCTACAGCTGAGCTTTGTGGGATAGAGGATGGCTTGGAGAAGGGTTGAGAGCAGGCCTGAATTGGCAAAGGAGAGATACCTAGCATAGATGTGTTCCTTTCCCTGACAATAAGAAGAATGCAACTCATTGGTCACATCTCTCTTTTCACTTTGCCTTCCAGGAAGCTCTGAGCCAAATAAGAGGCTTGCCTAGAGCAACTATGTCAGCCTTTGACTTGCCTTTTGAATTCTTCTGTCCCTCATCACTTCTTTTCCACTGAACTGGCCCTGATTCCTTCTTCCTATCTGAGTTAAGATTACTTTGTGGCATATTTTCTTTTTGTAAGCCATCTCAACCTTGGTGGCAGGAATCCTGGCACTTATATACATTTTTAAAATTAAAAATAAGGCCAGGAACGGTGGCTTACGCTGTAATCCCAGCACTTTGGGAGGCCGAGGTGGGTAGATCACGAGGTCAGGAGATCGAGACCATTCTGGCCAACATGGTGAAACCCCATCTTTACTGAAAATACAAAAATTAGCTGGGCCTGGTGGTGCGTGCCTGTAGTCCCAGCTACTTGGGAGGCTGAGGCAGGAGAATTGCTTGAATCCGGGAGGCGGAGGTTGCAGTGAGCCGAGATTGCGCCACTGCACTCCAGCCTGGTGACAGAGCAAGACTCCATCTCAAAAAATAGTAATAATAATTAAAAATAAAACAGCAAATGGCTACCCTGTGCCAGATACTGTAATAGGTGCTACGGGATGTAGAAAAATAGGTGAGATGCAGCTTCTGTCCTCAACGAGACCCCAGAGTACACAGTGAGGCGTGGGAGTTCATTCATTCTTGTCTTCACAAGAATGTGGAGACGCCATGATGAGGGAGCGGAAAGACTGACGCCATCTGGAGGAAGAAGGACGTGCTGCAGTCTCTCTGAAGTTGGGTAAGACTCCTCGTCTTTCTGGCTGCCGAAGGTGAGCATAGGACTTGGGGCTTTGCTTGTTCCATCAAGTCCAGGTCTTCTAACCATCAGAGAAGATGACAGTAAACCTCCCTCAGCATGAGGGGCGTAGAAATGCTTGCAGCTCCCTCTCCTTGTCTATAAGTCTCATGCTTGAGAATTACATCAATGAGAAGCAGCAGGTCTGGGCGTGGTGGCTCATACCTGTAATCTCAGCACTTTGGGAGGCTGAGGTGGGCGGGTCACCTAAGGTCAGCAGTTCGAGACCAGCCTGTCCAACATGGTGAAACCCCGTCCCTACTAAAAATACAAAAATTAGCCAGGCGGAGTGGTGTGCCCCTGTAATCCCAGGTACTTGGGAGGCCGAGGCGGGAGAATCGCTTGAATCTGGGAGGCAGAGGTTATAGTGAGCTGAGATTGCGCCTCTGCACTCCAGCCTGGGCGACAGAACAAGACAGAACAACCTCCTGAGTTCAAGTGATTCTTCTGCCTCAGCCTCCCAAGTAGCTGGGATTACAGGTGTGCCACCGCACCCAGCTACTTTTTGTATTTTTAGCAGAGATGGAGTTTCACCATGTTAGCCAGGCTGATCTCAAACTCCCGACCTCAGGTGATCCACCCACCTCGGCCTCCCAAAGCGCTGGGATTACAGGCGTGAGCCAGTGCACCTGGCCCGTGTTAACCATTTGTAAGTGTACAGTTCGGTAGCATTAAGCACATTCGCCTTATTGTGCAATTATCACCACCATGCATCCCCAGAACTTCTCATCTTCCCCCACTGAAACTACCCATGAACTGTCTTCATCTCCTTCCCCCAAACCCCTGGCAGCTACCAGTCTACTTTCTCCCACTATGATTTTTTTTTTTTTTTTTTTTTTTTAAGAGCGAACAGGTATTGCTCTGTCACCCAGCCTGGAGTGCAGTGGTGTGGTCATGGCTCACTGCAGCCTAGACCTCCTGGGCTCAAGCGATCCTTCCTGCCCAGCCTCCTGAGTAGCTGGGACTACAGGCATGCACCACCATGCCAGCTAACCAGCCTCAGCATCCCAAAGTGCTGGGACTTTAGGTGTGAGCCACCACGCCCAGACTTGTGTCTTTGAATTTGATACTCTAAATGCCTTACAAATGTGGAATTATACAGTATATGTCCTTTTGTGACTGGTTTATTTCACTAAGCATAATGTCTTCAAGGCCCATCAATGTTACAGCAGGAGTCAGAATTCCCTTCCTTTTCAAGGCTGAATAATATTCCACTGTATGGAAACATCACATTTGTTCATCCACTGATGGACATTCAGTTGCTGCTACCTCTTGGCTATTGTGAATAATGCTGCTTGCTATGAACACAGGTGCACAAATACCTGTTCCAGACTCTGCTTTCACTGTCTGGGGTCGGGGGGATGGTGACAGCACCAGATGTGGAATTACTGAATCATGGCGTAATTCGATGTTTGATTGTTTTTCAGGAATCATTACACCAAGGAATTAAATTTCACATTTAAATTCAAATAGCAACATGTGGCTAGTGGCTACATACTGGACGGCAGAGAGAGAGCACCTTCCAGCACTGGCCAGGCTCCTTGGGGACCTGTCCCTGTCATTCTCTCCTCTAGGTAACCACTGCTCTGCCTTTTGTCACCGCAGGAAGGCCAAGGTGATGAGAGGATTGCTTGAGGCTATGAGTTCGAGACCACCCTGGGCAACATAGCGAGACCCCTTCTTCATTGGGGGAAAAAAAAAAAGGCCAGGCACGGTGGCTCATGTCTGTAATCTCAGTACTTTGGGAGGCCGAGGCAGGAGGATCTCTTGAGCCCAGGAGTTTGAGATCAGCCTGGGCAACATAGTAAGATGTCATCTCTACAAAAAATAAAAAATATTAGCCGGGCATGGTGGTGCACACCTGTGGTTCTCAGCTACTTGGGAGGCTGAGGTGACTTGAGCCTGAGAGGTTGAGGCTGCAGTGAGCTGGTGATCATGCCATTACATTCCAGCCTAGGTGACAGGGCGAGACCCTGTCCCAAAACATAAACATTTCAAAAAAATTTTAAAAAGCAAATGTTTGCAGATTCCTAGGCTAGGAGGTTAAAGGCTGGAAATGGAGAAGTGAAAATACTCAGTTTTATCATACATTCATCTCCTGTATGTAACAACAAACCATCATGTTCATAAATGCTTAAGTAAAATGCTTCAAGCATGGGGTTTGCATCATAAAACAAGATGGTTGTTAATGTGCAGTTGCTTTGTATTCAATACTTCCCTTTCTTTTTGTTTTGAGATGGAGTTTTGCTCTTGTTGCCCAGGCTGGAGTGCAATGGCGCGATCTTGGCTCACTGCAACCTCCACCTCCTGGGTTCAAGTGATTCTCCTGCCTCAGTCTCCCAAGTAGCTGGGATTACAGGCATGCGCCACCACGTCTAGCTAATTTTTTGTAGTTTTAATAGAGACAGGGTTTCTCTATGTTGGTCAGGCTGGTCTTGAACTCCCGACCTCAGGTGATCCGCCTGCCTCAGCCTCCCAAAGTGCTGGGATCACAGGGCGTGAGCCACCGTGCCCAGCCTGTATTCAATATGTTCTTTTCCATTGCCATCACGTTTCTCGCTCTCCTTACTTCATTCTGAAAAACAAAACTAAAGTCCTAAGTTCCTCAACCAACTGAACAGGCTTCCTCTTGGTGAGGGGGGACCACAGAGATAGTTTACACATGGAGTTCCCAGCCATAATGAAATGGGGGGTTAGACAAGCTCCCCGTGTCCTCTCCCTTGCTAACTGCAATTAGATTTGCTTTCCTAAGGGTTAAACAGAAACCAGTGCTTTTGAAAGATTCGCCTCCCTGTCTGCAGTTTCAACACAGCAACTGCCCAGCATTCTTTCCCCATAAGAGATTACTGAGGTCCCATGTGGTGCCTCCTGCCTGTAAATCCCAGCACATTGGGAAGCTGAGGCAAGAGGATCACTTGAGCCCAGGAGTTCAAGACCAGCCTGGGCAATATAGCAAGACCCCCATCTCTACAAAAAATACAAAATATTCACCAGTCGTGGTACTGCACACCTGTGGTCTCAGCTACTTGGGAAGCTGAGGTGGGAGGATCACTTGAGCCTAGGAGTTGAGACTGCTGTGAGCTTCAATCGAGTCACTGCACTCCAGCTTGGGCGACAGAGTGAGACCACCATCTCAAAAAAAAAGAGAAGCTGGGCGCAGTGGCTCATGCCTGTAATCCCAGCACTTTGGGAGGCCAAGGCGGGCAGATCACGAGGTCAGGAGATCGAGACGATCCTGGCTAACATGGCGAAACCCCGTCTCTACTAAAACTACAAAAAATTAGCTGGGTGTGGTGGCGTGTGCCTGTAGTGCCGGCTACTCGGGAGGCTGAGGCAGGAGAATGGCGTGAACCCGGGAGGCGGAGCTTGCAGTGAGCCGAGATTGCACCACTGCACTCCAGCCTGGGCAACAGATTGAGACTCCATCTCAAAACAAAACAAAAAAAGAGACCACAGATCTTGGAGTGGTTCTGACCAGTCTACAGATGCTGTACACCAAGCGCCTTCGTGTCCTCTGCTTCACTTTTTGATATGTGGGGCTTCATTGTAATACATTTAAAAGTTAAGTCTCTGCCCAAAGTGAACATAGGATGTATGTAACATGCTGTTTGCTTACAAGGCATGTGCATGTTCTCCCTTCATGAATATTCATAGCTCCTCCCACAACCTGTTCAATATGTATAGTCACCTGTTGAATATGTATAGTTCAATATTTATAGTTCTGTGTAAATTCATGTCTCCTTCTTTCCTCCCTCCATGTACCTGCTTCTGGCTTCTCCCTGAGGCTACGCTTCCCAGCCTGTGGGATGGCAGCCTGTAGGCAGCAACCCTTTGTAAGAAATAAAGCTCTCCTTTCCAAATTTGTGAACCTCATGATTCTTCAGTTGACATTTTGTGTGATTTTTTCATCATTTTCTCAATTTTGGGAGGGGGACTCATTGTATGTAAGGCTAAGCAAAAAAAAGAACCATACAGAAAGGCATTATGAAAAATGCTGTGTTGCTGAGAATGGCTCCCTTGGTTCTGTCCTCTCTCTACACCAACATCTTCCAGGTTACACATCCTTCCAAAGGGTGGCAAGGCTCTAATGTGCTACCAAATGTACTTGGACCATCACTGGCATGCTTTTCTTAAAATGTGTTTAGACCAGGCACGGTGGCCTGTAATCCCAGTGCTTTGGAAGGCTGAGGTGGGAGGATTGCTTGAGCTCTGGAGTTCAAGATCAGCCTGGGCAACATAACAAGACCCTGTCTCTATAAAAATTTTTAAAAAATTAGCCAGGTGTGGAGGTGCTTATCTGTAGTCCTAGCTACTCAGGAGGCTGAGGCAGGAGGATCACATGAGCCTAGGAGTTCCAGGGTACAATGAACTATGATCACACCACTGCACTCCAGCCTGGGTGACAGAGTGAGACCCTATCTCTAAAAGTTAAAAAAAAAATTAATAAAATGTTTTTAATTTCAGGGATGTTGATATTAAATATAAATGTTATAAATAGCACTCAAAAATGCTTATTTGAACCCAAGCACGGTGACTCATGCCTGTAATCCCAGCACTTTGGGAGGCCAAGGTGAGCAGATCACTTGAGGTCAGGAGTTCGAGACCAGCCTGGCCAACATGGTGAAACCCCGTCTCTACTAAAAATACAAAAAAGTTAGCTGGGTGTGGTGGCGGGCGCCTGTAATCCCAACTACTCAGGAGGCTGAGGCAGGAGAATCCCTTGAACCCGGGAGGTGGACGTTGCAGTGAGCCAAGATCGTGCCATTGCACTCCAGCCTGGGCGACAGAGCTAGACTGTCTCAAAAACAAAACAAAACAAAACAAAAAGCAAACAAACAAAAAACAAGAGCTGGATTTTTCTCCAACATCTCATCTCAGAGCCTTTACAGTTGCTGTTGCCTGTGCCCCGAACACACTTTCCCCCCATGCTGACATCTGCCTGCCTGGTTTCTTCAGTTTGTACAGGTATTTCCTCAAATGTCACCTGCTCAGTGAAGCCTTCCCCGGCCGCCCCCTACTTGTAGCCTTTTCCCCACACTCTCCATTTACCTCTCCCCACCATTTCATTTCTCTATTGTAGTTTTTTTTTTTTTTTTTTTTTTTTTTTTTTTTTTGAGACAGAGTCTCCTTCTGTCACCCAGGCTGGAGTGCGGTGGCACGATCTCGGCTCACTGCAACCTCCACCTCCCCGGTTCTAGCAATTCTCCTGCTTCAGCCTCCTGAGTATCTGGGATTACAGGCATGTACTGCCACACCTGGCTAATTTTTGTATTTTTAGTAGAGACAGGGTTTCATCATGTTTGCCAGGCTGGTCTCGAATTCCAGACCTCAAATGATCCACCAGCGTCGGCCTCTCAAAGTGCTAGAATTACAGGCATGAGCCACCGTGCCAGGCCTCTCTATTGCACTTCTTAACCCCTGACTTTTATCATTCTTGGTTTTGATCTGTCTTCCTTCATTAGAACATAAGTTCTGGAGGCAGAGGGGATTTTTCCTGTGTTGATTATCTTGAAACTCGAGAGCCTGGAACAGTGCCTGGCACATAGTAGGCACACAATAAATAATTTTCAACTGCCACTGGCCTTTTTTATGAGATGGGGTCTTGTTCTGTTGCCCAGGCTGGTATGCAGTGGCACAATCATGGCTCACTGCAGCCTCCAACTTCTGGGCTCAAGTGATCCTCCCACCTCAGCCTCCTGAGTAGCTGGGACAACAGATGTGAGCCACCATACCTGGCTATATATATTTTTTTCGGCTCAGTTTTAGATGGCTACAGTGATTGGTTTAGAAACAGACATGTAATCTGCCAGTCATGATGGCTCAGGCATATAATTTCAGGACTTTGGGAGGCCAAGGCAGGAGGATTGCTTGAGCCCAGAAGTTTGAGACTAGCCTGGACAACATAGTGAGACTCTGTCTCTACAACAACATTTTTTTAAAAAATTAGCTGAGTGTGGTGGTGCATGCCTGTAGCCCCAGCTGCTCAGGAGGCTGAGGCAGGAAGATTGCTTGAGCCCAGGAGTTTGAGTCTGCAATGAGCTATGATTGCACCACTGCATTCCAGCCTGGGTGACAGAGCGACACCCATCTCTTAAAAAAAAAAAAAAAAAAAAAAAAAAAATGAAAACAATTTTGTGTTGTTGTTGAGATGAAGTCTCGCTCTGTCACCCAGGCTGGAGTGTAGTCGTGCAATCTTGGCTCACTGCAACCTCTGCCTCCTGGGTTTAAGCGATTCTCCTACCCAGCCTCCCGAGTATCTGGGACTACAGGCGCACACCACCATGCCCAGCTGATTTTTGTATTTTTAGTAGAGATGGGGTTTCATCCTGTTGGCCAGGATGGTCTCGATCTCTTGACCTCGTGATCCGCCCCCCTCAGCCTCCCAAAGTGCTGGGATTACAGGCTTGAGCCACTGCGTCCAGCCCCAAAACAATGTTTTTAAAGAAAAGAAACAGATACGTAATCCACTTTGAGTTAGAGAGACAAAATGAGACTTTGACACGGGAGAAAGGGGTCCTTTCTCTTGCCCTAGAAGCTTGCAGGCTAGAATTGTCACCACTGTCACATATCATAAAGAGAAAGCCTGCCTGAGAGTAGCCAGCAGAGGAAAGCCAAACAGAGATAAAGCGAGGTCAGAGGCTGGTGACATCATTTGGCCTCTGTATGCAGCCATACCTGAAATAAACATCCAGTGGTGTGCTGGTAAATGTTTAACAATCAGCTCTGGGGTGAAGGGTAAGGGAGCCCTGATTCGTAGCATCTGCCAATTTCCATAGTGTAAATATTCTCACCAGGCTGGTTGAACTCAGGCTTGGGAGAGGTTGCATACAGTCAGTAAGCTGCTCCATCTTATCACGGCCCTGACCTCAAGTTCAGCGAATAACCCAAGATATCCCCTTCTTGCTTAAGTCAGCTTGTGTTCAGCTTTCTGTCACCCAAAGATCCCTGATACAGATGCTGATAAAATAACAGCACAAGGCTGGGCACGGTGACTCACGTCTGTAATCCCAGCACTTTGGGAGGCTGAAGTAGGCAGATCACTTGAAGTCAGGAGTATGAGACTAGTTTGGCCAACATGGTGAAACCCTGTCTCTACTAAATACAAAAAAAAATTAGCCGGGGGTGGTGGCACACTCCTGTAATCCCAGCTATTCAGACGGCTGAGGAAGAAGAATTGCTTGAACCCAGGAGGCAGAGGTTGTAGTGAGCTGAGATCACGCCATTGCACTTCAGCCTGGGTGACAGTGAGACTCCATCTCAAAAATATATATAAAAATAAATAAATAACAGCACAAACAAATGTGAAATTGCCCTTGTGACAGGCACAAAGCAGAAAGGCACATGAGATAGCTTGCTTGGCAGCCCTTACAAAGCCCTATGGAAGGAGGCATAGGAGGGAGGATCGTTTGAGCCCAGGTGTTTGAGACCAGCCTGGGCAACAAAGTGAGACCCCGTCTCTATGAAAAATTAATAATAAAAAAAAAATAGCCAGGCATGATGGTGTGCACCTGTAGTCCCAGCTACTCAGGAGACTGAGGCAGGTGAATTGCTTGAGCTCAGAAGGCCGAGGCTGCAATGAGCTATGACTGAGCCACTGCACTCCAGAGCGAGACCTTGTCTCAAAAAAATTGACAATGAGATACCACTTCATACCTGTCAGAATGGCTATTGGAAAAATGATGCAAGATTAAGTGATGGTGAGGATGTGGGGAAAAGGGACCATTCACACACTGTTGCTGGGAATGTAAATCAGTACAGCCGTCATGGAAACCACTGTGGAAAACAGTATGGAGATTCTTCAAAAAATTAAAAATTTTAACATATGACCTATCATATGATCTAGCAATCCCACTACTGGACATACATCCAAAAGAAGTAGAATCAGGCCGGGCGCTGTGGCTCACGTCTGTAATCCCAGCACTTTAGGAGGCCTGAGGTCAGGAATTCAAGACCAGCCTGGCCAACATGGTGAAATCCTATCTCTACTAAAAATACAAAAATTAGCCAGGTGCAGTGGTGCGTGCCTGTAATCCCAGCTAGTTAGGAGGCTGAGGTAGGATAATTGTTTGAATGCAGGAGAGGTTGTGGTGAGCTGAGATGGTGCCACAGCACTCCAGCCTGGGTGACAGAGTGAGACTCTGTCTCCAAAAAAAAAAAAACAAAAAAACCATGTAGAATTAGTACATCAAATAAATATCTGCACACTCATGTTAATGATAGCATTATCTTTAAAAAAAATTTTTTTTGGGGAGGACTACAGGCACGTGCCACCATGCCTGATTAATTTTTTGTATTTTTAGTAGAGAGGGGATTTCACCATGTTAGCCAGGATGGTCTTGATCTCTTGACCTCATGATCTGCCCGTCTTGGCCTCCCAAAGTGCTGGGATTACAGACATGAGCCACCACCCCGGGCCAAATTTTTCCTTTTATAAGTCTTTTGCGCTCCTGATTGACAGCGTTATTCACAGTCACCAAGTTGTGAAATCGACCTAACTATCCATCAATGGACGAATGGATAAAGGAAATGTGGAATACTGTTCAGCCGCAAAAGGAGGAAATCCTGTCATTCGCAGCAACATGAGTGAACCTGGAGGAAGTTATGTTAACTGAAATAAGCCAGGCACATAAGGACAAATACTGTGTGATCTCACTTACAAAGGGCATCTAAAAAAGTTCATCTCAGAGAGGTAGAGAGTAGAATGGCCTGTTACTCCATCGTCTGCTCTGTGATATGGCAAAGTCCAGGTTACCAGGGGGCTTGGGGGGGTGATGGGGGAGGAAGCTGGGGAGATGTTGGTCAAAGGTTACAAAATTTCAGTTAGATAAGAGAAATAAGTTCAAGAGATTGATTGTACAACATGGTGACCAATATATTGGCTGGGCAAGGTAGCTCAAGCCTGTAATCCCAGCACTTTGGCAGGCCGCAGCCAGAGGATTGCTTGAGCCCAGGAGTTCAAGACCAGCCAGGGCAAAATAACGAGACCCCATCTCTACAAAAACTTTAAAAATCAGCCAGGCATGGTGGTGCACACCTGTAATCTCAGCTACTCGGGAGGCTGAGGAGAGAGGATCACTTGAGCCCAGGAGTCTGAGGCTGAAGTGAGCTGTGATTGTGCCATTGCACTCTGGCCTGGGTGACAGAGAGATACCCTGTCTCAAAAAAGCAAAAACAAAAATAAAAATAAAATAGCAATATGTTGTTTTCTCGAAAAATGCTAAGACAGTAGGTTTTAAATGTTTCCACTGCAAAAATTATAACTGCAAAAATTACAAATGTGAGGTGATGCGTATGCCTGTTGGTTGGCGTGGTTTGGCCATTCTGCAGTGAATATGTGTTTCAGAACATCATGTTGTAAACAATAAACATATACAAGTTTAGCTGTCAGTTAAAAAAAAAAAAGCAATAACAAATGCAAAAAAAACCCCAAAAAAAACTGACTGGGTGCAGTGGCTCGGCTCACAGATCGCTTGAATCCAGGAGTTTCGAGACCAACCTGGGCAACATAGTGGAATCCATCTCTACAAAAAATACAAAAAGTTAAGTGGGCATGGTGGTGTGCACTAGTGGTCCCAGCTACCCGGGAGGCTGAGATGGGAGGATCGATTGCACCCAGGAGTTGGAGGCTGCAGTGAACTATGATTGCGCCACTGCACTCTAGCCTGGGCAACAGAGCAAGACTCTGTCTCAAAAAAAAAAAAAAGAAAGAAAAAAGGAAAAGGCCTGGGATTTTAAAGCAGCGGAAACAGGCAGTATTTGGAAGTTTTATGTTCCACATTACGAGGGTTTGATGTGTCTCCTGCGGGATTCTCCTTTAGTGCTTCAAGGTTGGCTGTGGCTTGGGAGTGGGCCAGAGCTCTGCAGAAGAGGCAACAACGCACCTTGTTCAGGGACTCTTAAAAAAAGACAACTTAGGGCCGGGCGCAGTGGCTCACGCCTGTAATCCCAGCACTTTGGGAGGCCGAGGTGGGCGGATCACAAGGTCAGGGGATCGAGACCATCCTGGCTAACTCGGTGAAACCCCGTCTCTACTAAAAATACAAAAAAAATTAGCCGGGCGAGGTGGTGGGCGCCTTTAGTCCCAGGTACTCGGGAGGCTGAGGCAGGAGAATGGCATGAACCCGGGAGGGGGAGCTTGCAGTGAGCTGAGATCGTGCCACTGCACTCCAGCCTGGGCGACAGAGTGAGACTCCGTCTCAAAAAAAAAAAAAAAAAAAAAAAAAAAGACAACTTAGGCCAGGCGCGGTGGCTCACGCCTGTAATCCCTACACTTTGGGAGACCGAGGCAGGTAGATCACGAGGTCAGGAGTTCAAGACCAGCCTGGCCAAGATGGTGAAACCCTGTCTCTACTAAAAATACAAAAAAATTAGCTGGGCATGGTGGCATGCGCCTGTAATCCCAGCTACTCCAGAGGCTGAGGCACAGAATTGCTTAAACCTGGAGAGGCGGAGGTTGCAGTGAGCTGAGATCGCGCCACTGCACTCCAGCCTGGGCAACAGAGCGAGACTCCGTCTCAAAAAAACAAAGAAAACAACAACTTGGCAGGGTGCTGTGGCTCACGCCTGTAATCCCAGCATTTTGGGAGGCCAAGGTGGGCGGATCACGAGGTCAGGAGAACAAGACCATCCTAACATGGTGAAACCCCGTCTCTCCTAAAAATGCAAAAAATTAGCTGGACGTGGTGGCGGGCGCCTGTAGTCCCAGCTACTCAGGAGGCTGAGGCAGGAGAATGGCATGAACTCGGGAGGCGGAGCTTGCAGTGAGCCGAGATCAGTCATTGCACTCCAGCCTGGGGGACAGAGTGAGACTCCATCTCAAAAAAAAAAAAAAAGAAAAAGAAAAAGAAAAAGACAACTTTCACTGCATTCACAGTGTAACCCAGGGCAGGGTCGTGGATGTGTTGGAAAGGATGTTTTAGGCATTTTGAACATACGGCTCTGCACTCGTTCACTCACAGGCAAGCAGTGCCCACCGTTTCCCTTTTGATTTCTGCTGCTCAGATTTCCACAAGCCATGGAGAGGCTGCCAGCTCGGATGGAACACTCTTCATCTCAGCCTTGTTATTCCATCATCTGGGCTGCGATAAGGCAGAGCCCGGGCTGGTTAAACACACACAATCCCTGCTCTATCCCTGTATGAGTCTGTTCTTGCCCTGCTGTAAAGAAATACCTGAGACTGGATAATTGAGAAAGAAAAGAGGTTTTAATTGGCTCAAGTTCTTCTGCAGGCTGTACAGGAAGCATGGAGGCTTCTGCTTTTGGGGGAGGCCTCAAGAAGCTTCCAATCATGGTGCAAGGCAAAGCGGGAGCAGGCAATCTTACACAGCAGGAGCGGGAGCAAGAAAGAGAAGGGGAGGTGCCACAAACCAACCTTCCTTCCTTCCTTCCTTCCTTCCTTCCTTCCTTCCTTCCTTCCTTCCTTCCTTCCTTCCTTCTTTCCTTCCTTCCTTTTCTGAGGCAGAGTCTCCCTCTGTCGCCCAGGCTGGAGTGCAGTGGCGAGATCTTGGCTCACCACAACCTCTGCCTCCCTGGTTCAAGTGATTCTCCTGCCTCAGCCTCCAGAGTAGCTGGAATTACAGGTGCCCACTACCACGCCCAGCTAATTTTTGTATTTTTAGTAAAGTCTGGGTTTCGCCATGTTGGCCAGGCTGGTCTCGACCTGCTGACCTCAGGTGATCCGCCCGCCTCGGCCTCCCAAAGTGCTGGGATGACAAGGGTGAGCCACCGCGCCCGGCTGCATTTCTACTGTTTTAAACCACCACCTCTGTGGTAACTGGCTACCGCAGCCACAGGAAACTAACGCTCTTGTAAACCCCAATCTGTCCCCCGGCTCCTACCCCAGCAGCTGGAGGGATCTTTTAGGTCACGTCCCTCCAGCGTTCTCCCCTGTCATGCAGAATGAAATCCACCTCCCTCCCACAGCACCAGGCTCCCCGCCAGCACCCCGGCCATACATCTCTTCCCATTCCCCTCCTCTCCTCCCACACTGGACTCCACCCATCAGCTGTCATCTGCCTGAAGTCTTTTGTTTCTGGAAACTTCAGTTCCAAGAAAACCTGCTGAGCTCGTTCCCACATTGGGTCCTACGCGGTTATTGTTCTCTGTTGCGGGACATCCTCTGGGACACGTGGTCTGGCGACATTTTGGTTGTGGAGACTTCGGGCCCAGGGGATGAAAAGGGGGCTACTGGCATCCAGTGGGCAGAGGCCATGAATGCCACTCAACATCCTATTGAGCACAGGGAGCACAGGATAGCCCAGTTCCCCCAACTTCAAAGAACTATCTGGCTCAAAACATCCATAGTGCCCAGGTGGAGAAATCCAGTTTCACATTTTTCCATAACTCATTCCTTAACTCAGTCCTTTTTGTCTTTCAGGATTCAGCTCCAAAACCACCTTTCGCAGTGGCTCACACCTCTAAATCCCAACACTTCGGGAGGCCGAGGCGGGAGGATCATGAGGTCAAGAGATCGACACCATCCTGGCCAATATGGTGAAACCCCGTCTCTACTAAAAATGCAAAAATTAGCTGCGCGTGGTGGTGCATGCCTGTAATCCCAGCTACTTGGGAGGCCAAGGCAGGAGAATTGCTTGAACTTGGGAGGCAGAGGTTGCAGTGAGCCGAGATGGCACCACTGCACTCCAGCCTGGCAACAGAGCGAGACTCCGTCTCAAAAAAAAAAAAAAAAAAAAAAAGCCATCTCTTTCTCCAAGAGACACTCTCTCACTATCCATTGTAAAGCAGCACTCGTCCCCATCACCTGCCTTCATTTTCTTGTTTTGTGAGAATGGGGTCTCACTATGTTGCCCAGGCTGGTTAGAACTCCTGGGCTTAGGCGATCCTCCCACCTCGGCCTCCCTAAGTGCTGGGATTATAAGCAGGAGCCACCATGCCCAGTGAAGCTTCATTTTCACCTACCATTATTACTATTGTTATTTTAAGAGATGAGGTCTCACTAGGTTGCCCAGGTTGGTCTCAAGCTCCTGGGCTCAGGAGATCCTCCCACCTCTGCCTCCCTAAGTGCTGGGATTATAAGCAGGTGCCACCATGCCCAGCCAAGCTTCATTTTCATCTACCATTATTATTATTATTATTATTATTATTAAGAGATGGAGGGGTCTCACTATGTTGCCCAGGCTGGTCTTGAACTCTTGGACTCAAGCAATCCTACTGCCTCTGCCTCCCAAAGTGCTAGGATTATAGGTGTGAGCCACCATGCCCAGCCAAGCTTCATTTTCATCTATCATTACTATTATTGTTTTAAGAGACAGGATCTCACTATGTTGCCCAGGCTGGTCTCAAGTTCCTGGGCTCAAGTAATCTTCCCACCTCGGCCTCCCAAAGTGCTGGGATTCCAGGTGTGAACCACAACGCCCGGCCTGACTTCATTTTCTTCATGACCTCATCATCATTTGAAGCCATCCTGCTTATTTATTTTTTGTTGTTTTTGTCTGTCTCCCCGCTCCCAGCCCTCCCCAAGACATCCCAGCAGATTTTCACAGCCTCTGTGGGTGGAAATTATTGCTGTCTAGCCATCCCCGCCCCCATCATCACCCCCACCACCCCCAGGGAGTCATTAATTGAAGGTTTGTTCTTTCCTTGTAGCCAACAGCTATTTTTCCCCTTCTCCTAGATCTCCTTCTGAAGGTGAGCGCTGCTGGCTTGGAGCTGTCTGAGCAAGCATCACTTTATGCAGTTTTACTGGCGCTTTCTAGTCTTGCCAAGGCTGTGAGGGTGGCTGTAAAGACGGTCGGCCTAGCTTTGCGTTGGAACAAGCTATTGAGGCTGTGCCGTTCCTTCTGAACACGCCTCATTGACTGGGTGTTTCCCTGTGGTCTAGACATAGCCCTGGAACCAGAACTGAGGCCAAGGTCTCAGTAAATCTAAACCTCCACTTATTTCAGAATTAGAACCCCAAGATAACAGGAGAAGGGGAGCTGTTATGGGCTGATCGTGTTCCTCCAAAATTCATACGTTGAAGCCCTAACCCCCGTACCTCAGAATGGGACTCTATCTGGAGACAGGGTCTTTAGGTAAAAATGAGCCAGTCAGGGTGGGCTTTAGTCCAATACGACCGGTGTCCTTATGAGAATAAATTAGTGGCCAGGCACGGTAGCTCACACCTATAATCCCAGCAATTTGGGAGGCCAAGGCGGGAGGATCACTTGAGCCCAGGAGTTCAAGATGAGCCTGGCCAACTTGATGAAACCCTGTCTCTACTAAAAATACAAAAATTAGCCAAGCATGGTGGCGCACACCTGTAGTCACAGCTACTTGGGAGGCCAGGGCAGGAGGATTGCTTGAACCTGAGAAATGGAGGTTGCAGTGAGCTGAGATGGCGCTACTGCACTCCAGCCTGGATGACAGAGAGAGATCCTGTCTCAAAAAAGGAGGAGGAGGAGGAGGAGGAGGAGGAAGAGGAGGAGGAGGAGGAGGAGGAGAAGGAGAAGGAGAAGGAGAAGGAGAAGTGATTAGCACACAAGCATACACACAGAGGGATGACATAGGAAGACCCAGGAGGAAGACAGCCATCTACAAGCCAAGGGGAGAGAGCTCCAAAGGGCGCCAACCTTGCCAACACCTTGATTGTGGGCTTCTGGCCTCAACAATTGTGAGACAACACATTTCTGTTGCTGAAGCCACCCGGGCTGTGGTATATTGTGATGGTGGCCCCAGAGAACTAACACAGGGGCCAGCCTAGGTTCTAACCCCTCACTCCTCAAGCACTGTTAGGAAGGCAGCCTCATCTCCCCAGAGTACTATTCTCCCTTTGTAACAAGGAGATGGTAAGATGCTTCTACTTTATTGAGCTGCTATGAAGAGCAAATGAGATAGATCTGATGTTTGTTTGTTTCCTTCTCTTTCTCTCCTTCCTTCATTCCTTCTTTTCTTTCTTTTTCCTTTCCTTTCTTTCCTCCTCCTCTTTCTTTCCTCCTCCTCTTTCCTCCTCCTCTTTCTTTCCTCCTCCTTTCTTTCTTTCTTTCTTTCTTTCTTTCTTTCTTTCTTTCTTTCTTTCTTTCTTTCTGTCTCTCTCACTCTCTCTCCTTCCTCCCTCCCTCCCTCCCTCCTTTCTTTCTTTCTTTCTTTCTTTCTTTCTTTCTTTCTTTCTTTCTTTCTTTCTTTCTTTCTTTCTCCTCCCTCCCTCCCTCTTTTTTTCTTTCTTTCTTTCTTTCTTTTCTTTCTTTTTTTCTTTCTTTCTCCTTCCTTCCTTCCTTCCTTTCTTGCCTTCTTTCTTTCTTCCTTTTTTCCTTTCTTCCTTTCTTTCCTTTCTTTCCTTCTTTCCACAGAGTCTTGCTCTGTCATCCAGGCTGGATTGCAGGGATGCAATCCTGGCTCACTGCAGCCTCAAATTCCTGGGCTCAAGCAATCCTCCCACATCAGCCTCCTGAGTAGTTAGGACTATAGGTGCATGCCACTACACCTGGATAACTTAAAAAGTTTTTTTGTTGTTTTTTTGTTTTTTGTTTTTTGTTTTTGTAGAGACGAGGTCTCGCTATGTTGCCCAGGCTGGTCCTGGACTCCTGAGCTCAAGCAATCCTCCTGCCTCAGCCTCCCAAAGCGCTGGGATTATAGGCATGAGCCACCATGCCCAGCTGAGCCAACCCTTCTTGAGAGCACCAAATATGCCCCGAGCTTTTGTGCGTGATTGAGTATGCTAGTACGCACCTCTCTTGTTCAATTCTCCAGCAACTCTTGGCAAGGGGTTCTGTTTTATCCATTTTACAGTTCAGCAAACTAAGGCCCAGAGAGATCTAGGAACTTGCTCAAGAGCACACCAAGACCAGCATAGGTACGGCACTGAATGTGAATGCAAGTGTGCCTAACTCCAAAACCCAGGTCTTTAACCACAAGGTAGGCATACGGTGCTCTGATGTACAGGAGAGTCCTGCGCTTATTAGTTCTGTTATTTACCATACACTAGTATGTTACCATTCACCACTAAAAAAAAAAAATTGAAAGCCAGGCACAGTGGCTCACACCTATAATCCCAACACTTTGAGAGGCTGAGATAAGGGAATTGCTTGAGGGCAGGAGTACAAGACCAGCGTGGGATCCTATCTCTACTAAAGATTTTTAAAAATTAGCCAGGCATGGTGGCGCATGCCTGTGGTCCCAGCTACTCAGGAGGCTGAGGGGGGAGGATCACTTGAGCCTAGGAGGTCGAGGCTGCAGTGAGCTATGATAGCGCCACTGCACTCCAGCCTGTGCAACAGAGCAAACCTCTGTCTCTAAAAATAAATAAGTAAATAAATAACTTAAAAAGTGAAAATCACATCTGTAGCTTAGAACATCCTCAATTTAAGCCTATAAACATTTATTGAGCACCTACTGTATTTTTAGCAGTATTTTAGGTGCTTTAAGGAGAGGTTATGCCTCTCCTTAAAATTTATCATTTATTTCTGGAAGATACACGTATTATTCCCTAGAGTTTCTTGCAAGACAGGGGAGCATGTCCTATAAATTAGCTATTGCTGCATAAGAAATTTCCCAAAAACAGGCCGGGCGCAGTGGCTCACGCCTGTAATCCCAGCACTTTGGGAGGCCAAGGCAGGCAGATCACGAGATCAGGAGATCGAGAGCATCCTGGCTACCATGGTGAAACTCCGTCTCTACTAAAAACACAAAAAATGAGCCAGGTGTGGTGGCAGGCGCCTGTAGTCCCAGCTACTCAGGAGGCTGAGGCAGGAGAATGGCATGAACCTGGGAGGCGGAGCTTGCAGTGAGCCGAGATCGTGCCACTGCACTCCAGCCTGGGTGGCAGAGCGAGACTCCATCTCAAAAAAAAAAAAAAGAAATTTGCCAAAAACAGTAGGGGTGATGTCTGTGGCTCAGGCATTTAGAGAGAATAAAGCAGAGATAACTTGCTTTTTGTTTACTTTTTTTTTTAGTATTTCTTATTGTGGTAAAATGTACCTAACACAAAATTTTAACCATTTTAAGTGTATAGTGTTCAGTGACATTCAGTACCTTCACAATTTGTGCAACCAGCCAGGTGTGGTGGCTTGTGCCTATAATCCCAGCATTCTGGGAGGCTGAGGCAGGAGGATTGCTTGAGCCCAGGAGTTGGAGGCTACAGTGAGCTCTGATGGCACCACTGCACTCCAGCCCGGGCAACAGAGCAAGATCCTATCTGTCAACAAAAATTTAAAAAATAAGAAAAATAATTTGTGTAGCCATCGCCGTGATCCAATTCCATAACTCTTTCATCATCCCAAATAAGAAGTCTGGGCCCATTAAGGGTTCGGAGGGCACACAGACTCCACTTTTCAGGAGAGGTCTATCAGTCCATTTGTCAAAAGAGCACATAGGATAGATAAATGTATTGATGAGGACATCTTTGAAAAATACAATCTGCTACAGATGAGGAGGCTGAGTACATAAGTGCTGAGACATTTCCCAGTCATAGCAATGGCCAAGGGTAGAGGTGGTTGATCATGGACGACGTGAATTGGGGTTTGGCAAGAATATAGGATTTTACATGGTGGGAAAAAGGAAGCGAAGACAGCCAACACCGGCTGGAGAAAAGCCTAAGACTTGGCAACTCCTTTTTGACACGTGTGGCCAGCGCTGCGAGGCTGAGTTTCCATGGGACTCTACAAACTGACGGCTTGTGACCAACACTGCCGCATATACATCCAGCACATGTCTTTGGGAGCCAGAGCCAAGAGCCCAACAAAGAACCAGTTACACAGACGAGTTTAGAATCCAATAAAGGCAGCCTAGTAGCTCTTCCCTCTAATCCCAGCTCTTTGGAAGGCTGAGCCCCGAGGCTCACTTGAGGCCAGCAGTTCGAGACCAGCCTGGCCAACATGGTGAAACACCATCTCTACTAAAAATGCAAAAATTAGCCAGGCGTAGTCACACACGTCTATAATGCCAGCTGCTTGGGAGGCTGAGGCAGGAGAATTGCTTGAACCCGGGAGGCAGAGGTTGCAGTGAATTGAGATCGTGCTGTTGCACTCCAGCTTGGGCAATAAGAGCGAAACTGTCTCAAAAAAAGAAAGAAAGAAAAAGAAAACCAAGGAGGAAAGATTGGTGGCTTCAATAAATGATGCTGGGACAATTGGTTAGCTTATTATGAACACAAATAAAATTTGACTTCTTTTTTTTTTTTTTTTTGAGACGGAGTCTCGCTCTGTCGCCCAGGCTGGAGTGCAGTGGCCAGATCTCAGCTCACTGCAAGCTCCGCCTCCTGGGTTTATGCCATTCTCCTGCCTCAGCCTCCCGAGTAACTGGGACTACAGGCGCCTGCCACCTCACCCAGCTAGTTTTTTGTATTTTTTAGTAGAGACAGGGTTTCACCGTGTTCGCCAGGATGGTCTCGATCTCTTGACCTCGTGATCCACCCGTCTTAGCCTCCTAAAGTGCTGGGATTACAGGCTTGAGCCACCGCACCCGGCCAAATTAGACTTCTTAACTCTCACTTTATGGTATCGAAATAAGTTCCAGGCTAGGCGCAGTGACTCATGCCTGTAATCCTAGTGCTTTGGAAGGCCTAAGTGGGAGAACATATTGAGGCCGGGAGTCCAAGACCAGCCTGGGCAACGTAGCAAGACTCTGTGTCTACAAGAAAGTTAAAAATTACCCAGGCATGGCGATGTGTGTCTGTAGTATCAGTTACTCAGGAGGCTGAAGCAGGAGGATTACTTGAGCCCAGGGAGCTGGAGGCTACAGTGGACCATGATTGCACCACTACACTCCAGTCTGGGCAATAGAGCAAGACCTTGTTTCTTGAAAAAACAAAATAAAAATTTTTTAAAAATTTAACGAGGCCATAAAAGAACTAATCATATTTAGGAGAATGTTGATCTGATCCTAGACAGAGGAAGGCTTTCTTGAACATAAAGACATTAAAGTAGCATTATACATTCAGTAAGGGATTTCCTCTGCAATATTGTCTATAAAAGGAAAAGAAAAGGGAAACCTCGCCTTCCCTGGGTCCAACGATGGAGAATTGGCTAAATAAATTATTGGATACATCTGTATGTTGAATAGTCGTGTGATAATTAAGAATCATACTTAGGTAATATTTAAGGATATAAGGAAAATGCTTGTGCTATGTTACATTTTTTTTTTAATTATGTTGCAGAATGTTATAATTATACCACACTATACTTTGCTGCTGTAATTGAAGAAAGGGGTGTGATTCTACTGACTGCTTACTGGGTATTTAGGACCGTGCTAAGCATTTTACATGCCTTTGACCATTTCCCTGGCCAGGTGAGGTGGCTCACACCTGTAATCCCAGCACTTTGAGAGAGCAAGGCTGGAAGATTACTTGAGCTCAGGAGTTCAAGACCAGCCTGGGCAACAGAGAGACACCCAGTCTCGGCCGGGCGCGGTGGCTCAAGCCTGTAATCCCAGGACTTTGGGAGGCCGAGACGGGCGGATCATGAGGTCAGGAGATCGAGACCATCCTAGCCAACGCGGTGAAACCCCGTCTCTACTAAAAAGATACAAAAAACTAGCTGGGTGAGGTGGCGGGCGCCTGTAGTCCCAGCTACTCGGGAGACTGAGGCAGGGGAATGGCGTAAACCCAGGAGGCAGAGCTTGCAGTGAGCTGAGATCCGGCCACTGCACTCCAGCCTGGGCGACAGAGCGAGACTCCGTATCACAAAAAAAAAAAAAAGAAAGAAAAAAAAGAGACCCAGTCTCTACAAAAAATTAAAAAAAAAAAATTGGGGGTGGTGCACACCAAAGGTACTCAGGAGGCTGAGGTAGAAGGATCTCTTGAGCCTAGGAGGTCAAGGCGCAGTGAGTCGTGTTTGCACCACTACCTGGGTGACAGCAAGGCCTTGTGTCAAAAAAAAAAAAAAAAAGAATATGCGGTAGATAGTGTTACTATTATTCCCATATTATAGGTCAGAAGACTGAGGTATAGAAAAATTAATTCATTTGCCAAATGTATCAGGTAAGCAAAGCAGCTGTGATTGTAACTCATGTCTACTAGTTTCCAGAGCCCTGGGAAAAGATCCCTTTGAGGCTATGAATTTCCAATGTTGCAAGACGCCAACTCTCAAAGTGAATGGGGAAGGAAAGGGGATACTGGAAGGATACGGAGATCTAAATGTTAGTTGTGGGCCGGGCGCTTTAGGAGGCTGAGGCAGGTGGATCACTTGAGCACAGGAGTTTGACAGCAGCCTGAGCAACATGGAAAAATCCCGTCTCTACCAAAAATACAAAAATTAGCCGGGCATGGTGGCGCACACCTGTAATCCCAGCTACTTGGGAGGCTGAGGCAGGAGAATCGCTTGAACCCGGGAGGCAGAGGTTGCAGTGAGCAGAGATAATGCCACTGGACTTCAGCCTGGGTGACAGAGTGAGACACATGGGCAGCTTATGAAGCTCTCTCCTCTCTTGGAGTCTCCAAGTGACCTGTCTCTGTGGAATCTGGAGGTCCCATCTTTAATTAAAAACAAACAAACAGGCCAGGCAAGGACCCAGACAATTTTGGGTTGTATTTTTAGTAGAGACGGGGTTTTGCCATGTTGGCCAGGCTGGTCCTGAACTCCTAACCTCAAGTGATCCGCCCGCCTCGGCCTCCCAAAGTGCTGGGATTACAGGTGTGAGCCACTGCATGGCCCCAGGAATAGGTTTGATCCTCAGCTCCTGCCCAAATCTAGGCTGCGGCTCAGCACCCCATCCCATCCTGTCTATTCCCGTCTTGCAAGTGCAGGATACGGATAGAGGAGAGTAACTTAGCAAGTAGGTGATGTGCCAAGGAAGGGAACGGGCAGGCCAGGGCAGTCCTAGCCACGCTAGGAGGGGCAGAGCCCCATCAACACCTGCCCAGCCTCAGAAGTGAGTAACTGGCCAGGAATGCAGGTTGCCAGAGGACTCAGCTGCTGTGAGATGCCAAAATCTTTCTTGCGGATGTGAATTTCCACCGTCTCAGGAAGTGGCTGCTGTTTTCACACTAACTCTGCCACAGCCAGGGGATTTTCTAGGCCTCTCTATCTCACACTACACTGAAATCTCTTCAGACCAAATGAAAGCATCAGGGATCCGCTTGTGAGATTTGAGATGGGGGTTCCCAGTGGTGAACCCTATTGGAGTAGCAGTGAGAGCTGTTGTGTCTTGAGGCTCACTGGCTCTTTGTGGGGAAAAGCCCTGATCTGTAGCAGTTGCTAATTTCCACAGTGTAAATACTCTCACGGTGGCCAATTTCAAGTAGATAACCAGTCGGACAGGAATCAGGCACAGGTTCTTTGTGAGAAGTTGGAGGGGAAGAGAGTGAACGTGGGGGAAAAGAGAGAGACTTTGGGGACAGACCCAGAGACTCAAGTTTGCATCCGAACTCTCCCACTTGCCAGCTCAGACAACTCATTTCTTCCTCCAAAGGTTCAGCTTTCTCCTACAGAAAACAGGGGCACTTGGCCAGGCACAGTGGCTCACACCTGTCATCCCAGCACTTTGAGAGGCCAAGGCGGGCAGATCACTTCAGTTCAGGAGCTCAAGAGCAGCCTGGCCAACATGGCAAAATTCCATCTCTACTGATAATACAAAAATTAGCTGGGCTTGGTGACTCACACCTGCAATCTCAGCAATTTGGGAGGCTGAGGCGGGCGGATTACTTGAGGCCGGGAGTTTGAGACCAGCCTGGCCAACATGGTGAAACCCCATCTCTACTAATAACACAAAAATTAGCCGGGTGTGTTGGCGGGCACCTGTAATCCCAGCTACTCAGAAGGCTGAGGCAGGAGAATCGCTTGAATGTGGGAGGCGGAGGCTGCAGTGAGCCAAGATTGCACCACTGCACTCCAGCCTGGGTGACAAAGCGAGACTCTGTCTCAAAAAGAAAACAGGGACACTAACAATGTCTACTTTGTTGGATCTCTATGGGGATGAAATTTGGGGCAGTTGCAATAGCAGTTGGCAATTGACCACCTCATATCAATTTCTTCTTCTTAACACTATCCTGGCTGGGTGCAGTGATTCATGCCTGTAGTCCCAGCACTCTAGGAAGCTGAGGTGGGAGGACTGCTGGAGGCCAGGAATTCAAGACCAGCTTGGACAGCATAGCAAGACCCCATCTCTGCAAAAGATTTAAAAACTATGCTCACGCCACTGTACTCCAGAGCCTGGGTAACAGAGCAAGACCCTGTCCAATATATGTATGAGATATATTATGTATATACACATATATATTTATATACATATATGATATATATACATATATGTGTATGTCTATTTAAATATGTGTATATATAAATACATATGTGTATATATGTCTAATATATATAACATATATGTCTAATATATATAATATGTGTGTGTACAAATTTTTTTTTTGAGACGGAGTTTCTTTCACTCTTGTTGCCCAGGCTGGAGTGCAATGGCACGATCTCAGCTCACCGCAACCTCCGCCTCCCGGGTTCAAGCGATTCTCCCGCCTCAGTCACCCAAGTAGCTGGGATTGCAGGCACGCACCACCACACCCGGTTAATTTTGTATTTTTAGTGGAGATGGGCTTTCTCCATGTTGGTCAGGCTGGTCTTGAACTCCTGACCTCAGATGATCCACCTACCTCGGCTTCCCAAAGTGCTGGGATTACAGGCGTGAGCCACCGTGCCTGGCCGTATATATAAATTTTTTTAAAAAACAAATACCCAAACTTTTCCGAAGATATTTACCCAGAGGTATCAGGCCAATGTGTTCAAGGAAAACAACCTCCTTCTCATTCTCATGACCCCTCCATACCAGGGGAGGAACATGTGATTACGGACTAAGCTCATTGGGACGTCACGTTTTCTGGCAACAGGAATTGGTTCAGAGACAGCCTGTGACCTCAGAGGGTGCAACTGGAGCAAAGCCTTGGATTTGTTTGGCGGTCAAGGGCACTCTCCTTCTTGCTGACTGAAGACCCAGGAGAGTGTAGCTTCATGAACTGCTTGCTGCATTTGTCTGTGATCACAAAAAAAAAAAAAAAAAGCATTTTTTTCTTTGGCCAGAATCCTGGGATGCAGAGCTGCGACATGATGGTGGTAAAGTTGGGTGTATGTTTCACCACGCCCCACCTGAAGCCAAATGACTGCTGTGTGTTCACGGGATTTCACGGATATGGTTCCGGGATTCTATTTATGGTAGTGATAGACAGTTTATTTTTAAAATAAATACATGTACGTTTGAAATGTGAGTCACTATAGTTTCTCTTTCTGTGAAACATTTTCTTTCTGCAGAAATTCGATGATGTTTTCCGTCACTAGTAACAAAAGGTTCTTCCGGTATTGGTTTTCTCCTGTGTATTAGAGGGCGACCATCTCTCAATACCACAGACCGGGCGGCTTAAACAAAAGAAATGGACTTTCTCACAGCTCTGGAGGCTGGAAGAGCAAGAGCAAGCTATAGACAGGCTTGGTTTCTCCCGAGGCCTCTCTCCCTGGCTTACAGATGGTCATCTCGTCACTGTGTCTTCAAATGACATTGCCTCTGTACACAAACATCATGGTGTGCCCCGTGTGTCCCTCGCTCCTCTTTTTTTTTTTTTTTTTTTTTTTTGAAACAGAGTCTCATGCTGTCACTGGGGCTGGAGTACAGTGGTGCGATCTTGGCTCACTGCAACCTCTACCTCCCGGGTTCAAGCAATTCTCCAGCCTCAGCCTCCCAAAAAGCTGGGATTACAGGCACGCACCACCACACCCAGCTAATTTTTTGTATTTTTAGTAAAGATGGGGTTTCACTATGTTGGCCAGGCTCATCTCGAACTCCTGAACTTGTGATCTGCCCACCTCAGCCTCCCAAAGTGCTGGGATTACAGGTGTGAGCCACCGTACCTGGTCCCTCGTTCCTCTTCTTATAAGGGCACGAGGCAGATGGGATCAGGGCCCACCCTCATGACTTCATTTTTTAACTTAATTATCCTTTTAAAGGTCCTGTTTCCAAGCACAGTCCCATTCTGAGGTACTGGAGGTTAGGACTTCAACATATGGGCCAGGCACAGTGGCTCATGCCTGTGATCCCATCACTTTGAGACACTGAGCTAGCCACATTTCTTGAGGCCAGGAGTTCGAGATCAGCCTGGGCAACATGGACAAATCCCATCTCCACTAAAAATTCAAAAATTACCCAGGCATGGTGGTGCATGCCTGTTATCCCAGTGACTTGGGAGGCTGAGGCAAGAGAATTGCTTGAACCCAAGAGGCGGAGGTTGCAGTGAGCCGAGATGGTGCCACTGAACTCCAGCCTGGGCAACAGAGTGAGACTCTATCTTTAAATAAGAAAGTAAATAAATAAATAGGACTTCAATGTAGGAATGTGGGAGGTAACAGTTCAGCCCGTAACACTGCAGCTGCTATAACGAAGTGCTGGCCGGGGCATGGTGGCTCACACCTGTAATCCCAGCACTTTGGGAGGCTGAGGCAGGTGGATCACCTGAGGTCAGGAGTTCGAGACCAGCCTGGCCAACGTGGCAAAACCCCGTCTCTACTAAAAATACAAAAATTAGCTGCATGTGATGGTGCGCGCCTGTAACTCAGCTGCTTGGGAGGCTGAGGCAGGAGAATCGCTTGAACGCAGGAGGCAGAGGTTGTAGTGAGCCAAGATCACACCACTACAGCCTGCGAAACAGAGCGAGACTCCATCTCCAAACAAACAAAGAAAAGGTGCCACAAACTTTTCTCCAAAGCCTGGCTTCAAACAACAGGCATTCTCTTTGCTCTCACAGCTCTGGGAGCTAGCAGGTCCACACGGCAGCCCTGAGTGTCTGTGGTCCTGCGAGCACCTTGAGATGACCGCCTGCAAACTGCCCCGCAGCCCTTGTGTGCGGAGTGCTGCAGGAAGGACAGGCATATCTTCCCTGACCATACCACGCTTCAATGCAGAGGCAAGAGGTGTATGCCTGTCTCTCTCATTGTGAGGCTTCTAGCTCATTCCCCCTCCCAATCTATACCCATCAATCCACCACATGCCAAGGACAAAACCAAGAAAAACCATTCATAGCAATCTTCACACTTTTTTTTTTTTTAATTTTTTTTTTTTGAGACGGAGTCTCGCTGTGTCGCCCAGGCTGGAGTGCAGAGGCCGGATCTTGGCTCACTGCAAGCTCCGCCTTCCGGGTTCACGCCATTCTCCTGCCTCAGCCTCCCGAGTAGCTGGGACTACAGGTGCCCGCCACCACGCCTGGCTTTTTTGTATTTTTAGTAGAGACGGGGTTTCACCCTGTTAGCCAGGATGGTCTCGATCTCCTGACCTTGTGATCCACCCGCCTCGGCCTCCCAGAGTGCTGGGATTACAGGCGTGAGCCACCGCGCCCGGCCGTCTTCACACTTTTCTACCTTCTGTCCAGTCTCCGTTCACCTGCAGATATATTTTCACACAGTTCTAGTCAGCACAGATACGATTTTGGATTCTGCTTGTTTTGCTTAAAATTATGTGGACATTGGCCAGGCGCAGTTTCTCACGCCTGTAATCCCAGCACTTTGGGAGGCCAAGGCGGGCAGATCACGAGGTCAGGAGATCGAGACCATCCTGGCCAACAAGGTGAAACCCTATCTCTACTAAAAATACAAAAATTAGCTGGGCATGGTGGTGCATGCCTGTTGTCCCGGCTACTTGGGAGGCTGAGAGAGGAGAATCGCTTGAACCCGGGAGGTGGAGGTTGCAGTGAGTTGTGATCGCACCACTGCACTCCAGTCTGTCAACAGAGCAAGACTCCGTCTCAAAAAAAAAAGAAAAAAAGAAAATTATGTGGACAGTTTTTCTGTATTGCTACAGTCTTTGTAGTCTGCAGTCTTTGTAGTCGTGTGTGTGTGTGTGTGTGTGTGTGTGTGTGTGTGTGTGTGTGTGTTAGGGGTTCAGGGGAGACAGGGTCTTGCTCAGTTGTCAGGCTGGAGTACAGTGATGCAATCACGGCTCACTGCAGCCTCCAAATCCCAGGCTACAGTGATTCTCCCACCTCAGCCTCCCAAGTGACTGGGACCACAGGCACACGCCACCATACCCAGCTAATTTTTGTGGGGTTTTTTTTTTAGAAACGGGATTTCACCATGTTGCCCAGGCTGGTTTCAAACTCCTAGACTCAAGCAATTATCCCACCTTGGCCTCCCAAAGTGCTGGGATTACAGGTGTGAGCCATTGCACCCGGCCTGGTTGTTACTTTGAAGAACTGTATAACATTCTGCCTAGAAGATGTACCATAATTTTTTGTTTGTTTGTTTTTGAGACAGGGTCTTGCTCTGTCTCCCAGGCTGGAGTGCACTGGTACAATCACGGCTCACTGCAACCTCCAAGTTCCAGGCTCAAGCGATCTTCTGGCCTCAGTCTCCTAAGTAGCTGGAACTACAGGCATGCACTATCACATCTGGCTAATTTTTTTTTTTTTTTTTTTTTTGAGACAGAGTCTCGCTCTGTCGCCCAGGCTAGAATGCAGTGGCTGGATCTCCCCTCACTGCAAGCTCCGCCTCCCGGGTTTACACCATTCTCCTGCCTCAGCCTCCCGAGTAGCTGGGACTAAAGGCGCCCGCCACCTCGCCCAGCTAGTTTTTTGTATTTTTCAGTAGAGACGGGGTTTCACCGTGTTCGCCAGGATGGTCTCGATCTCCTGACCTCGTGATCCGCCTGTCTCGGCCTCCCAAAGTGCTGGGATTACAGGCTTGAGCCACTGTGCCTGGCCTCACCTGGCTAATTTTTGTATTTTTTGTAGAGACAAAGTTTCGCCATGTTGCCCAGGGTGGTCTCAACCTCCTGGGCTCAAGCGATCCTCCTGCCTTGGCCTCCCAAAGTGCTGGGATTACAGGCGTGAGACACTGCTCCCAGCCTGAGATAAAATTCTTTACTGCACAATGAATTATACTTCTGGGAAACCAAAAAGACTAACAAAATCCAGAGTAGTGAGAGAACAAGGAGACAGGACTTCTCATGCTCTGTTTTGGGGGTGTCAATGATTATCATCTTTCCAGAAGGCAGATCGATGTTCTCATACTTCATTGGTGGGAATAAACTGGAACAGACTTTGGAAGACTACTTGGAAGGCTTATTTAACCACCCACAATGTAAATGAGAGTATTCTTTGAAACAGCATTTCCACTTTTCCTGAAGGAGATCATTAGACAAGAGTGCAAAGCCATACGATTTGCGCATTGAAGTTTAATTTCGGCTGGGCGCAGCGGCTCACACCTGTAATCCCAGCACTTTAGGAGGCCAAGGCGGGTAGATCATCTGAGGTCAGGAGTTCGAGGCCAGCCTGGCCAACATGGTGAAATCCTACCTGTACTAAAAATACAAAAAATTAGCTAAGCGTCGTGGCAGGCGCCTGTAATCCCAACTACTCGGGAGGCTGAGGCAGGAGAATCGCTTGAACCCGGGAGGTAGAGGTTGCAGTGAGCTGAGATCATGCCACTGCACTCCAGCCCGGACGACAGAGCAAGACTCCATCTCAAAAAAAAAAAAAAGAAAAAAAGAAAAAAGTTTACTTGTTTAATTTTAAATATTGAAATGCTGGTAACAACAGGCATGTTCATTAATAGGAAAGGGATTGGTTCAATAGTTCATTGGGATTGTGTTGAATCTACAGATCATACAAATCACTGTACAACATGATCAACCTCACTCAAAATAAGAAATATAAATTAAAACCATAAGGAAATAGTAGGTTTCACATCTCAGACTGGCAAAGATAAAGAAGGTAGCAAATTATTACTTAGGGTGTTGGGGAAAGTTTATGTAGCTGATGGACGGTCAACTATAGGGTAGTTGATCCTATATTTGCAGGACAATTTGGCAACGTCTATTAACCACCAAATGCATAAGCTCTTTGATACATCAGTTCCATTACTGAGAATCTGTATATGCTCTAGCATAGACTGAAAGATCTAAATACAAAGATATTAATTGCCACACGCTTTAGTAGTAGTTACTAAGTAATCAGTTACTAATACAGTAAGTAGTAAGTTACTTAGCAGTAAGTTACTAAGTAGTAAGTTACATAGTAGTAAGTTATTAATACATTAGTTACTACTAACTAATATATTTAAGGCTGGTTAAATATATTATATGACAGGGCCAGGGGCAGTGGCTCACGCCTATAATCCCAGCACTTAGGAAGGCTGAGGCGAACAGATCACTTGAGGTCAGGAGTTCAAGACCACCCTGGCCAACATGGTGAAACCCTGTCTCTACTAAAAATACAAAAATGAGCAAGGCGTGATATCACGTGCCTGTAATCCCAGCTACTCGAGAGGCTGAGGCACAAGAATCGCTTGAACTCAGGAAGCGGAGGTTGCAGTCAGCCGAGATGTTGCCACTGCACTCTAGCCTGGGCCACAGAGCAAGATGCACTCAAAAAAACAAAAACAAAAACAAAAACAATAACAAAAAAACATGCAGCTCTGCATCCTCTCAACAAATATGACTTAAGCCTACCATAACTAGGCATTATTTGAGGGGCCGAGAACTAAAACAGTCTCTCCTCTCACCATGCTAAGATTCCAGTTGGAGAAAACAGAAAATTGTTCTAACTGTTTGTAATAGTCAAGTGGTGAAATGCACTAGATAGAAAAATAAGTCTGGGTAAGGAAGAAAAAGCACTGGGACTGAGTGTGTGCAATTCTATGGGTCAAGCAAGGGGTCTCAGAGCACATATGGGGAGAAAGCTGAAGGAACTGAAATGCGCGTATCAGGAAAAGAGTTCCAGGCAGAGGGAACAGCTCATACAAAGGCCCTGAGGTCAGGGTGTCCTTGGCACACTGGAGGAATAGCAAAGTGGCCCGAGTGGTTTAAGGAGTGAGTGACGAGTAGGGGGAGGAGCTCACCGAGGTATGGGGGGTGGCAGATCCCTGAAGGCCTAGTCAGGTTAAGATTTCAGCCCTGGAGGTCACTGACCTGAGATAAGATTTCAATTTTTTTTTTAAAGAATATCTTTATTGAAATATAATTCACATAACATATAATTCACTCATTGAAAGTGCACAATTTCAGGCCAGGCACAGTGGCTCACACCTGTAATCCCAGCACTTTGGGAGGCCAAGGCAGGCGGATCACCAGAGGTGAGGAGTTCAAGACCAGCCTGGCCAACATGGTGAAACCCCTTCTCTACTAAAAATACAAAAATTAGCCAGATGTGGTGGCGCACACCTGTAGTCCCAGCTACTCGGGAGGCTGAGGCTGGAGAATCGCGTGAACTCTGGAGATGGAGGTTGCAGCGAGCTGAGATCAGGCCACTGCACTCCAGCCTGGGCGACAGAGCAAGACTCCGTCTCAAAAATAAGATAAAATGCATCACGTTAGACGGGGATGGCATGTTAGCAGCACCCAAAGCGAGGGGTGCAGAGTGAAAATGTACATCCTTCTGAGTGAGCACCCGGTGCTGACAGGGAGGTGTTCACAGCTGCCCTCCTCTATGCCCGTCCCCGCCAGGAGAAGATGCTCTGCAGATTGTTCCAGTCGAGGATGCGTGGCAGATGGGGATGAGTCTGCAGAGCAGTGATCAGGGGAAGAGGCTGAGGAAGGTGGACTGGGAAGGAATCAGGAATGAACAGCGGGGAAAGCTGAACTGCGATGCAGTCTCGGCGAAGGCCTCAGCCGACTCCATAGGGGGCGCCGGAACTGGGAGGGCCCTTCCAAGTAGGCTTGAGTTGAGACAGGAAACTGGGTCTTCAGACCCCTTTGCTATCAAGCGTTGAATGCAGTTGCCCTGGAAAAGGACAGGGCTCTGTGTAACCTGAGGACTCTCTGCAGTCAAGGTAACACCTGCAGAGGGCCAGTGGGGGAGGGTGGGGCTCCCAGCAGTGACAGGAGTCAATCCTTCCCTCCTATCGGGAGTCTCGGGGTTGCCATCATAGGGTTACTATGGCTGCCATTGGGCTGCACTCCTTGGGAGAGTAGGTACAGGGAAAGACTAAGTCCTCCCAGGACATCATCTGACCAGGCAGTCCTCCCTCCTCCACCATCCTCCTTTCCCTGGGAGATCTGGGGTTCGAATCTTGGGATGGACTCAAGGAAGTGGGTATCAGAAGTCACCCAACCTGGATCTGCCTTTGATCAGGCAAGGAGTCCCTTGCACATGGCTACACTCACTACCACTTGCCTTCTCTCTCTCTCTCTCTGCTCCCTCAATGCCCAACAAGCAGACCCCCCATAACAGAATAACAGGACTCTGTAGCCTGCAGTCCTGCCCCTTGGCGGCCAGGTAGCCTCAGGTAAGGCAGCGCCTGTCACCTGTGACTCACTCTGCTTTCTCAACCATCCAACATGGATAAAGGTTCTTTTTACACAGGGTCTCCAGAGTCTCGCTCTGTGGCCCAGGCTGGAATGCAGTGGTGGGATCACAGCTCACTGCAGCCTCAACCTCCTAGGCTCAAGTGATCCTCCCGCCTGAGCCTTCCACGTAGCTGGGACCACATATGTGCACCACCACACCTGGCTGATAAAGGTTCTTTTGGAGACAGACCACTGTACCTAGAGCCCAGTGCCTGGCAGTCAAGGGGTCCTCACCAACGGAAGCTGTTGTCGTGATTGTGCACAGGAACACACGCTTGACCTATAGAGAAATTATGAGGACGTGGTCGTAGGATAGCTTGGCGTCACAAGACGTGGAAAGATGGGTTTGTGCCAGTGGGGATTTCTTAGGGGAGATGGGTGCTCTTTATCTGCTGTGAGTTGAGTTGCGTGTCCGCAAAAAGATAAGGTGAAGACCCAACCCTGGTACCGTGAGTGTGACCTTATTTGGAAACAGTCTTGTTAGCTGTCATTAAGATGTAAGTTAAGATGAAGTCAGACTGGACAAGGGAGGGCCCTAAATCAAGTGACTGATGTCCTTTATAAGAAGAGAAGAGGGCCAGGCGCAGTGGTTCACGCCTGTCATCCCAGCATTTTGGGAGGCCGAGGTGGGTGGATCATGAGGTCAGGAGTTCGAGACCAGCCTGACCAACATGGTGAAACCCTGTCTCTACTACAAATATAAAAGTTAGCTGGGTGTGGTGGCACGTGCCTGTAACCCTAGCTACTCAGGAGGCTGAGGCAGGAGAATTGCTTGAACCCAGGAAGTGGAGGTTGCAGTGAGCCAAGATCATGCCACTGCACTCCAGCCTGGGCAACAGAGTAAGATTCTGTCTCAAAAAAAAAAAAAAAAGAGAGAGAGAGAGAAGAGGCTGGGTGCATGTCTTAATCCCAGCACTTTGGGAGGCCAAGGCAGGAGGATCGCTTGAGGCCAGGAGTTCGAGGTCAGCCTGGGCAACATGACAAGACCTTGACTCTACAAAAAATACCAAAATTAGCTGGGTGTGGTGCTGTGCACCTGCAGTCCCAGCTACTCGGGAGGCTGAGGTGGGAGGACCGCTTGAGCCCAGGTGGTCAAAGCTGAAGTGAACTGTGATCGCTGCACTCCCGCCTAGGCAACAGAATGAGACACTATCTCAAAAAAAAAAAAAAAAAAAAAAGAAAAGAAAAGAAAAGAAAAGAACCTTCCAGCACCTCTCCTGCCAAGAGGACAGATGAGAAGAAGACTGACAAGCCCCCTGAATCCGTAACCTGAATTGGGGGTGGAGAGAGAACAGGGTTCCAGAGAGAGGATCAGACGGGAGGCAGTGAGTTTACAGAAATCACTGGAGGAGGTTTGGCTGTAAAAGGAGAAGAGAGAAAGAGGGAGGATAGCTGGAGGGGGGTGAGGCATCCTGAAGGCTTTTGAGTGTTTTGTTCTGTTTCTAACAAGAGGCCTTAAAAGCCTGTTGAAAAGTGATGGGGAGAGCCCAGTGGACTAGGAGAGGTGGTGGGAGGGAGGTGGGGAGGGTTCCGTGTCCCGGATGGGGAGCAGGCTTGCAGAGAGGAAGGGATGATGGGGAGGTCAGGTCTGTGTGTTTGGAAGAGGGGTTTGGAGTTTCTTTCTTGTTGTTTTTTGTTTTTTGAGACAGAGTCTGCTCTGTCGCCCAGGCTGGAGTGCAGTGGTGCAATCTCGGAATCTCAGCTCACTGCAGCCTCCGCCGCCTCCCAGGTTCAAGTGATTCTCCTGCCCTAGCCTCCGGAGCAGCTGGGATTGTAGTTGTGTGCCACCACACCTGGCTAATTTTTGTATTTTTAGTAGAAACAGGGTTTCACCATGTTGGCCAGGCTGGTCGCGAACCCCTGACCTCAAGTGATCCTCCTACTTCAACCTCGCAAAGTGCTGGGATTACAGGCATGAGCCACTGTCCCTGGCCAATGGGTATTGGAGTTTCTAGCTTTGAGGACCCTCGTGAGGGGGAGGTGAGGCCACCATCTGACTGAGAGGAAAGGGAAGGGTCAGGGATCACAGGTGTGAAGAGAGAAGGGAAGGGAGTTTAAAACAGTTACTATAAGCCAGGTGCAGTGGCTCAAGCCTGTAATTCCGGCACTTTGGGAGGCCGAGGCAGGTGGATCACTTGAGCCCAGGAGTTCGAGACCAGCCTGGGCAACCTGGCAAGCCCCTAACTCTATAAAAAAATACAAAAATTAGCTGGGCATGGTGGCGCACACCTGTAGTCCCAGCTACTCGGGAGGCGGAGGTGGGAGGATGGCTTGAGCTCAGGAGGTTGAGGTGGCAGAGAGCCATGACAGCCCCACTGCACTCCAGCCTGGGCCAAGAGTGAGACCCTGTCTCAAAACAAACAAACAAACAAACAAACAAACAGTAGAATAAAATAAAATAAAACAATGACTGCAGAGTGAGGAGGAGTCATGGAGCCCCAAGGTCCCTGGGAGGGTGGTAGCCCCTTAAAGAGAGCCATGGTAAATTCACATGAGTGCCCGACAATCTCGAGCTCAACTACCCCTTGACTTCCCCCAAATCCTCACCCCAGACAGAGCAAATTACTTTTGCTTCTGAAACTCCCGCCAAGTCAATTGACCACTGAGCAGGATCACTAAGTGATACTAGTTAAGAAGAACGTACATCTGTAGAAATCCAAATTTATAGAGCCTTCTGTCCATAAACAATCAAAATCTCAGCCCAGGGAACAGACAGCAAGTGTATGACATATTGACAAGGTGCAGGGCTCCCAGCAATGGGCATTAAAAGGAACTTTGGGGCCAGACACAGTGACTCACACCTGTAATCCCAATACTCTGGGAGGCTGAGGCAGGAGGATTGCTTGAGCCCAGGGATTCAAGACCAACATAGCAAGACCCAATCTCTACAAAAAAAAAAATAATAATAATAATAATTAAAAATTGGGCCAGATGTGGTGGCTCACGCCTGTAATCCCAGCACTTTGGGAGGCCAAGGCAGGCAGATCACGAGGTCAGGAGATCGAGACAAGCCTGGCCAACATACTGAAACTCCATCTCTACTAAAAATATAAAGATTAGCTAGGCATGGTGGCATGCGCCTGTAGTCCCAGCTACCTGGGAGGCTGAGGCAGGAGAATCACTTGAACCCAGGAGGCGGAGGTTGTGGTGAGCTGAGATCACATCACTGCACTCTAGCCTAGGGAACAGAGCAAGACTCTGTCTCAAAAAAAAAAAAAAAAAAAATAGCAGGGCATGTGGTGTGCTCCTATAGTCCCAGCTATTTGGGAGGCTGAGGAAGAGGATTGCTTGAGCCCAGGAGGTCGAGGCTACAGTGAGCTGTGATTACACCACTGGACGACAGAGTTAGACTCTGTCTCAAAAAAAAAAGAAAAAAGAAAAAAATTTAATTAAAAAAATAAAAGGGGCCAGGTGCAGTGGCCTGTAATCCTAGCACTTTGGGAGGCCAAGGCAGGTGGATCACTTGAGGTCAGGAGTCAGAGACCAGCCTGGCCAACATGGTGAAACCCTATCTCTACTAAAAATACAAAAATTAGGCAGGCATGGTGGCAGGCGCCTGTAATCCCATCTACTCCAGAGGCTGAAGCAGGAGAATTGCTTGAACCCAGGAGGCGGAGGTTGCAGTGAGCCGAGATCACACCATTTCACTCCAGTCTGGGCGACAGAGCAAGACTCCATCTCAAAAATAAATAAATAAATAAAATAAAAGGGACTCTGTAGCCAGATCTTTCTGATTCCAAAGGGTGGGCAAGAAGCTGGCTTCATTCCTCGGGCACGGGTGGGAGAACCAGAGCAGGCTCCTCTCCCCCACGGTACCATCTGTGCCCAAGAACCGCTCTCTCCACGTGGCTGGCTCTATTTCGGCAAGAGAAAGAAGCTTCTCAGATGTGAAGCCCACGGGAGACCCACACGTATGAAGCAGGAGACCAAAAAAAAAAAAAAAAAGGAGCTCAAAATAGATTCTGTCTACAGCAGAAAATGACCTGGTGCCAGAATGGAGAAAAGTGGCCAAAACGAGCCAGTTTCGAAGCTTTCTAGGGTGCACACCAGCATTCGATCTGCAACAGGGGGTACCTGGAGGACTTCAGGATCGTGTGGGCCCCTTGGGGGATGCAGACGAACCTCCCCCTTCATTCAGAAGCCCACTGCTATGGCCTGGCTTTTTAAAAAAAAACCCATCTCCTGGGATGAACTGGAGGCAGAAGCCAGAGCAATTACTTGGAAGGAAGATCTGACTGCAGAAACACAGTGATCTGCATAGCAGGATGTTTCTAAGGCTCGTGGGAGCAAAGCCATGGTGGTTTCCAAGTAAACGGCTTTTTACAAATTAAGCACAGCTACAGACAACAGAAGCAAAAAATAGATAAATTGGATTACATCAAAATTTAAAACTTTTGTGCATCAAAGGATACTATTGTCACAGCGAAAAGGCAACCCAGGAGAACGGGAGACAATATTTATAAGTCATATATATATATATTCTTTTCTTTCTTTGAGACAGGGTCTCGCTCTGTCACCCAGGCTGGAGTGCAGTGGTGAGATCTCGGCTCACTGCAACCTCTGCCACCAGGGTTCAAGTGATTCTCATGCCTCAGCCTCCCAAGTAGCTGGAATGACAGGCACCCATCACCATCCTCAGCTAATTTTTGTATTTTTAATAGAGAGAGGGGTTTCACCATGTTGGCCAGGCTGACCTTGAACTCCTGACCTCAAGTGATCCCAAAGTGCTGCAATTACAGGTGTGAGCCACCGAGCCTGGCCTGCAAGTCATATGTCTGATAAGAGGTTAATATCCATATTGTACATAAAGAACACCTACAATTCAATAATTTTTCTGAAATCTGATAAAAATGGATTTGAGCAGACATTTGTCCAAAAGTATACAAATGGCCAATAAGCACATGAAACTATGTTCACCTTCAATGATCATTAAGAAAATGCAAATCAAAACCACAATAAGATAGCACTCTACCCTTTAGGATGGTCACTCAAGAAAAAATTGAAAATGAGTGTTGGTGAGGATGTGGAGAAATTGGAACTCTTCCCACTGCTGGTGGGAATGGGAAATAGCACAGCTATTGTTAAAAACAGTTTGACGGCTCCTCAAAAAATTAAGTAAAACATAGGGCCAGGTGTAGTGGCTCATGCCTATAATGCCAACGCATTGGGAGGCTGAGGCAGGAGGATCGCTTGAGCCGAGGAGTTTGAGACAAGCTTGGGCAACATAGTGAGACCCCATCTCTACAAAAAAAAAATACAAACATACAAAAATTGGTTGTGTGTACCTGTAGTCTCAGCTACTGGGAGGCTGCAGCAGAAGGATCGTTAGCGCCCAGGAGCTGGAGGCTGCAGGGAGCTGCACTCAAGCCTAGGCAACATAGCGAGGTCCTGTCTCTAAAAAACAACTTTTTGGGCCGGGTGTGGTGGTTCACACCTGTAATCCCAGCACTTTGCGAGACTGAGGCAGGTGGATCACCTGAGGTCAGGAGTTCAAGACCAGCCTTGCCAACATGGTGAAACCCCCATCTCTACTAAAAATACAAAATTAGTCGAGCCTGGTGGCACGTGCCTGTAATCCCAGCTACTCAGGAGGCTGAGACAGGGGGATCACTTGAACCCAGAGGTGGAGTTTGCAGTGAGCCAAGATTGTGCCATTGCACTCCAGCCTGGGTGACACAGAATTACCTTATGAGCTAGCATTCCAAAGAACTGAAAGCAGGAACTCAAACATATTTGCACACCCACATTCACAGCAGCATTATTCACAATAGCTAAAAGATAAATACAACCTGGCCGGGTACAGTGGCTCATGCCTGTAATCTCAGCACTTTGGGAGGCCGAGGCGGGCGGATCACGAGATCAAGAGATGCTGGCTAACACGGTGAAACATCCCGTCTCTACTAAAAATACAAAAAAATTAGCTGGGCATGGTGGCCGGCGCCTGTAGTCCCAGCTACTCAGGAGGCTGAGGCAGGAGAAGCACTTGAACTTAGGAGGCGGAGGTTGCAGTGAGCTGAGATCGTGCCACTGCACTCCAGCCTGGGCGACAGAGCGATGCTCTGTTTCGGAAAAAAAAAAAAAAGACAAATGCAGCCCAACTGTCCACCAGCAGATGGATGGGTAAACCAAATGTGGTCTATCCATTACAACGGAAGATGATTCAGCTTACAGAGGAAACAAATCAACCTGGCACACGCTACAACATGGATCAACCTTGAGGACATTGCGTTAAGTGAAATAAGTCAATCACAAAAGGGCAAATACTGCCTGACTCCACTGATATGAGTTACCCAAAGTCTCAAAATTATAAAGGCAGAAAGTAGAACAGCGGGTGCCAGGAGGTGGGGGGAGGCGGATGGAGAGTGAGTGTTTAACGGGGACAGAGCTTCAGTATGGAAAGATGAAAAAGTTCTGAAGATGGAGGTGGATGACGGTTATGTCACAGTGTGAAAGTATTGAATGTCATTGAACCGTACGCCTCAACATGGTTAACATGGCATGGTTTATGTTATGGACATTTTAAAACTATTTTTGAAAAGGTTTTAAGGCTGGGTGCGGTGGCTCACGCCTCTAATCCCAGCACTTTGGGAGGCTGAGGGGGATGGATCAACTGAGGTCAGGAGTTCAAAACCAATCTGGTCAATATGGTGAAACCCTGTCTGTACTAAAATTACAAAAATTAGCCAGGCATTATGGCACACATCTGTAATCCCAGCTACAGGGGAGGCTGAGGCAGGAGAATCGCTTGAACCAGGAGGCAGACGTTGCGGTGAGCCAAGATCATGCCACTGCACTCCAGCCTGGGTGACAGAGTGAAACTCCGTCTCAAAAAAACAAATAAGTAAAATAAATAATTGCTAAATAAATAAAATAAACATGTTTTAATAACTACTGAACTAAAAATTTTTTTAAAAGCACAAGATTCCCTTCCATAATTCAGGAAACATCTAGAAATCTGCCAATCTATGGTTGAGTGAGCAACTTCAGGGTCAGACATCCACAAGTCATCCCCAATTGCCCAGAATCCAGGCTCCCTGAGCTCATAAGGAGGAACAAACAATGGAAATCCAATCCAGCCCCCTTCTCTTTCTTTCTTTTCTTTTTTTTGAGACGGAGTTTTGCTCTTGTTGCCCAGGCTGGAGTACAGTGGTGCGATCTCGGTTCATTGCAACCTCCGCCTCCCAGGTTCCAGCAATTCTCCTGCCTCAGCTTCCCAAGTAGCTGGGATTACAGGCGCGTGCCACCATGCCCGGCTACTTTTTTGTATTTTTAGTACAG
Source organism: Chlorocebus sabaeus (assembly GCF_047675955.1). Classification (NCBI taxonomy): domain Eukaryota; kingdom Metazoa; phylum Chordata; class Mammalia; order Primates; family Cercopithecidae; genus Chlorocebus; species Chlorocebus sabaeus. The sequence goes on from NC_132931.1 coordinate 14,740,888, forward strand.
GCAGGGTTTCACCATGTTAGCCAGGCTGGTCTCGAACTCCTGACCTCAGGTGATCCACAGGTGTGAGCCACCGCACCAGGCTCCCTTCTCTTTTACACATCGGAGTCAGCCTGTTTCAGGTGTTGATTTGAGGTTAAGAGATGTCCAGATAGCTGTGAAGGCATTATTTCTGGGTGTGCTTGTGAGAGTCATCTCAGAAGAGACTGGCATTTGTGGGTTTTGTTTTTGTTGTTTTTTGAGACCGGGTCTCACTCTGACACCCAGGCTGGAGTGCAGTGGTGTGAATGAACAGGGCTCACTTTAGCCTCGACCTCCTGGGCTCCAGTGATCCTCCCACCTCAGCCCTCTCAATAGCTGGGGTTACAGACACACGCCACCACACCTGTCTAATTTGGATTTTTTGTCGTGACAGGGTATCGACATGTTGCGCAGGCTGGTCTCGAACTCTTGGGTTTAAGCAATCTGCCCACCCCAGCCTCCCAAAGTGCTGGGATTACAGGTGTGTGCCACCGCACCCAGCCGACACTGGCATTTGAATCAGTTAATTGTGTAAGGGAGTCCTGCCCTCTCCCAATCTGGGCAGGCACCATCCAATTGTCAGTGGGGCTGGAGAGGGTAAAAGAGCAGAGAAAAGGTGAATTCTCTCTCTCTCCTGGACCTAGGACACCCATCTTCTCCCGCCCTAGGACACCCATCTTCTCCCGCCCTAGGACATCAGAATTCCAGGCTGTCTGGTCTTTCGGACTTGGACTGAGCCATGCTGCTGGCTTCACCAGTTCTCCAGCTTATAGATGGCACAGGGTGGGTGAGAGTGTCAGCCTTGATAATCTCGTGAGCCAATTTCTATCGTAATCCTCTTCTCATTTATCTATATCATTATCTATCTATCATGTATCTATCTGTCATCTATCTATATCATCTATCTATCCATCATCTATCTATCACCTATCTATCATTTATCATCTATCTATCTATCATCTATCTATCATTTATCTATCACCTATCTATCTATCATCTATCTATATCTATCATCTATCTATTATCTATCTATCATCTATCACCTATCTATCATCTATCTATATCTATCATCTATCTGTCCATCATCTATCACCTATCTATCATCTATCCATATCTGTCATCTATCTATTATCTATCATCTATCTATCATCTATCTATATCTATCATCTATCTATCCATCATCTATCTGTCACCTATCATCTATCCATCTATCATCTATCTATCATCTATCTATATCTATCATCTATTATCTATCATCTATCTATGTCTATCATCTATCTATTATCTATCATCTATCTATCATCTATCACCTATCTATCATCTATCTATTATCTATCATCTATCACCTATCTATCTATCTATCATCTATCTATTCATCCTCTATCTATCTATCACCTATCTGTCATCTATCACCTATCTATCTATCATCTATCTATCTATCTATCATTTATCACCTATCTATCTATCTATCATCTATCATCTATCACCTATCTAGCTATCATCTATCACCTATCTATCTATCATCTATCTATCACCTATCTATCATCTATCACCTATCTATCTATCATCTATCATCTATCTATCATCTATCTATCTATCATCTATTTATCTATCTGCCTATCTATCTATCTGTCATCTATCATCTATCTATCTGTCATCTATCTATCATCTGTCTGTCTATCTATCTATCTATCTATCTATCTATCTATCTATCTATCTATCTTCTATCTATCATCTATCTAGCTAGCTATCATCTATCTATCATCTGTCTGTCTATCTAATCTCCTGTTGATTCGATTTCTCTAAAGAACCCTGACACAATACACTGTTCCTATTCGTTCGAAACATCATCTTCATTCTGCAGGATTCATCTCTCGCCAACATGCTGGCTGGATGGGCCTGGTCTGTCTGCGGGTGCTGTCTGCACACAGCAGGAACGAGTTAGCACATGCAAATGCTGCTCCCCGGCGCTGCCCGTGTGTCGGCTTGGCTCATCCTGCGTCCTCGGCAGAGCCCAGCGCTTGTCTTTGCCCTTGGCCCTGGGCTCCAGGAAACGTTTACACTTTCTGCTTAAATCCTAAGAAACTGGATCTGGCCAAGCACTTTCCCCAGATTTAGCCACTTTTCTTGTTTCGATTGCAAATATCTTATCTATTCTCTCGAGATATAAACAGCACGAAGGGATGATTTGGTGGGTTCATCTGACAACAGATCCATTGAGATGCTGAGTCTGGGGTGCTGTGTGTGGACAAAACATGGGGTAGATAAAAGCGGGCATGTCCCCCAGGAGGCAGTACTTACTTCCTGGCCACCCTCAGGGACCCACTTGGCTCCCAAAGCTAAGCTTGGAGCTCCAACTGCCTATCTCAAGAGGGAGCCTAGGCCGAGTGCAGTGGCTCACGCTTGTAATTCCAACACTTTGAGAGGCTGAGGTGGAAGGATTGCTTGAGCCCAAGAGTTCAAGACCAGCCTGGGCAACATAGTGAGACCCCATCTCTACAAAAAAAGTTTGAAAATTAGCTGAGTATGGTGGCACATGCCTGTAGTCCCAGCTACTCAGGAGGCTGAGGTAGGAGAATCGCTTGAGCCCAGGAGTTCGAGGCTGCAGTGAGCCATGATCACACCACTGCACTCCAGCCTGGGCAACAGAGCAAGACCTTGTCTCTCTTAAAAAAAAAAATTTAAAAAAAAAAAAATTAAAAGGGAGACTGAAGTTCAAGTGTTCCAGAAACATGGAGGGGGAGACAATGATTTCTTTAAGCAACATGGGTACAAAAATATAGCTAGGTAGGATGAATAAGATCTACTATTTGGTAACACAACAGGGTAACTACAGTCAACATTAATTACTATACATTTTAAAATAACTAAAAGAGGCTGGGCACGGTGGTTCACTCCTGTAATCCCAGCACTTTGGGAGGCCGAGGTGGGTGGATCACCTGAGGTCAGGAGTTCAAGACCAGCCTGACCAACATGGCAAAACCCCATCTCTACTAAAAATACAAAAATGAGCCAGGTGTGGTGGTGTGTGCCTGTCATCCCGGCCACTGGGGAGGCTGAGTCAGGAGAATCGCTTGAACCCAGGAGGTGGAGGTGGCAGTGAGCCAGGATTGCGCCACTACACTCCAGCCTGGATGACAGAACAAGACTCCATCAAAAAAATAAAAATAAAAATAACTAAAAGAGTATAACTGGAATGTTTGTAACATGAAGAAATGATACATGTGGCCAGGCACACTGGCTTATGCCTGTAATCCCAGCACTTTGGGAGGCTGAGGCAGGAGGATCACTTGAGCCCAGGAGTTTGAGGCCATACTAGGCAACATGGTGAGACCCCATCTCAAAAAAACATATAATTGATTAAAAATTTTTGAACAAAATGTGAAACATCAGAAATGAGGGTTCTCTGTAAGTTCTCCGTCCTATTGATTAGATGATTAGAAGCATTTTTTTTTTTTCAGGACAGGGTCTCACTCTGTCACCCAGGCTGGAGTGTAGTGGCATGGTCTTGGCTCACTGCAACCTCCACCTCCCTGGTTCAAGTGATTCTTGTGCCACAACCTTCCAAGAACCCAGGATTACAGGTACGCACCACCACGCCCAGCTAATTTTTGTATTTTAGTAGAGACGGGGTTTCACCATGTTACCCAGGCTGCTCTCAAACGCCTGGCCTCAAGAGATCCACCTGCCTCGGCCTCACAAAGTGCTGAAATTACAGGTGGCATGAGCCACCACGCCCAACCAGATGCATTCTTTCTGAGTTCCACAGAAGGGGCCCCCGTTGACCCTGAGAACTGCTTTCTGGAGCACTCCTCCTATTTCCAGGCAGGACTCCTTCCTGGAGTGAATATCCCAAGCTTCATTTGAAAAGAGCTATAATGATGAGGCAAGAAGCCTTTGCCCAACCCTCCCCAAGGGCTGGCCATGAACCTCACTCCTATTTTTAAAGCATTAGCTCAATGAGGTGGCAGTGAGGTCCAGGTATCCACTTTTCTTGATTAAACCAAGAATGTCTTTGCCTTCCAGAAGGTACAATTCCAGACGGGGTGTGGGCTCGATTCAGGCTTGGGGGGCCTCCTGGGCAGGGCAGGGCAGCAGTGCAAGTCAGCACCTGGTGTGGGGCCAAGATTACATTTCCCGTCCCCAGGTCCAGTGCATGGATACACAGGCTGGCAAATCGTTCCACACCGTGACTGCGGGGCTTCCTTCCCTCTTTCCCTGGCTTGTTTCTAAGGATGCTTCCCTCATCCCCAGACCCCAAGGATGCCTCTCCAGCTGGGTTTGGGTTTTTGGTGTTTTGGGTTTTTTGTTTGTTTGTTTGTTTGTTTTTTGAGACAGAGTCTCGCCCTGTTGCCCAGGCAGGAGTGCAGTAGTGTGATCTCAGCTCACTGCAACCTCTACCTCCCAGGTTCAAGCGATTCTCCTGCCTCAACCTCCTGAGTAGCTGGGATTACAGGCTCACGCCACCACGCCCAGCTAAATTTTGTATTTTTAGTAGAGACGAGGTTTCACCATGTTGGCCAGGCTGGTCTCGAACTCCTGACCTCAGATGATCTGCCCACCTCAACCTCCCAATGTGCTGAGATTACAGGCGTGAGCCACCACGCCCAGCCTGGTTTGAGTTTTAAGTGTCACCAGAGGCAGAGTGGGGACTCCAGGACAGAGACTCCCTCTTCCTTAGTTACATTTCAGCCCAGCCATGGCCATGACCCCTGTTGTCTCCCCAAAATGTATGAAGGCTACCCAGCTGCAAAGTGAGGGGCTGGTTCTCACCCCAAAATGTGGAGGGTTGGCTGGACGCAGTGGCTCATTCCTGTAATCCCAGCACTTTGGGAGGCCAAAGCAGGAGGATCGCTTGAGGCCAAGAGTTTGAGGCCATCCTGGGCAATACAGTCAGACCCCACATCTTTAAAAAAAAAAAAAAAAGGGCAAAAAATTGGAGGGTCCTGGGGGGTCAGGGCTGATGTGTTCTAAGGTCACTCTGACCCACCCTCTTCCTTTCAGATGAGGAAACTGAGGCTGAGAAGGCAGGTAAGCCTATCCGGGGCCACAGCGGGGCTTCCACACTCCCACGTCCTCCTCCCTGGTGCAAAGACCACAGGATACCTGGGAACGGATGACCTCAACAGACAGCACAGGGACGTGGTTAAAAGCGCAGGCCCGGGGCTCACACTGCCCAGGCTCAGCCTCTGCTCAGCCACTTACCAACCCCAGGACACCAAATACAGTGTCTACTAAAAATACATTTAACTCCTCTTTAACAGCTATTGAGCTTCAGAGAGTCCATTCATAAAATAGATAAAAATAGAAGCTGTTTCATACAATAGATGCCCGATATCTGACATGCAGTGAAGCACTCAATAAATTCTAGATATTATTGTTATTAATGTTGACATCTTTCATTGGATTCTCTTTGTGAATTACAGCAAGCTTCTAGGCTGGGGGAGAAATTGAGAGCACTTCTTTGCTCTTTGTGGCCAGGCTTGTAAATCTGAAGGGTTGCTTTGGTTTGCTATCAGCATTCAGTTGCTCCTAGAGATACTGCATAAATTTTTAAAAGCCTGTTTATGCCAGGTGTCGTGGCTTATGCCTGTAATTTCAACATTTTAGGAGGCCGAGGTGGGAAGACAACTTGAGTCCAGGAGTTTGAGACCAGCCTGGACAACATAGTGAGACCCTGTTTCTTTTTCTTTTCTTTCTTTCTCTCTTTCTTTTCTTTAATTCTCCCTCCTTCCTTCCTTCCTTCTTTCTTTCTTTCTTTCTTTCTTTCTTTCTTTCTTTCTTTCTTTCTTTCTTTCTTTCTTTCCTTCTTTCCTTCTTTCTTTCTTTTTCTTTTCTTTTCTTCTTTCTTTCTTTTTAAAAAAGCCTGTTTGTGATGACTATTCTAGACATACTTTACTTCAATGGAAGAGGATATTTGATATTATATCTTCCTGAATAAATATACATAAACTATCCTATGGAAAAAAAAAAAAAAAAAACCCGGCCAGGTGCTGTGGTTCACGCCTGTAATCCCAGCACTTTGGGTGGGTGAAGCAGGCGGATCATGAGGTCAGGAGATCGAGACCATCCTGGCTAACACAGTGAAACCCGGTCTCTATTAAAAATACAAAAAAGTTAGCCGGGTATGGTGGTGGGTAGCTGTAGTCCCAGCTACTCAGGAGGCTGAGGCAGGAGAATGGTGTGAACCCGGGAGGTGGAGCTTGCAGTGAGCCAAGATTGTGCCACTGCACTCCAGCCTGGGCAACAGAGTGAGACTCTGTCTCAGAAAAAAAGAAAGAAAGAAAGAAGGAGAAAGAAAGAAAGAAAGAAAGAAAGAAAGAAAGAAAGCCAGCCAGCCCGCCCTAATCCCAGCCAGGTGCAGTATCTTACGCTTGTAATCCCAGCACTTTGGGAGGCCAAGGCAGGTGGATCACGAGGTCAGTAGTTCGAGACCAGCCTGACCAAAATTGTGAAACCCTGTCTCTACTAAAAATACAAAAATTAGCCAGGCGTGGTGGAACACGCCTGTAATCCCAGCTACTTAGGAGGCTGAGGCATGAGAATTGCTTGAACCCGGGAGGTGGCGGTTGCAGTAAGCCGAGATCGTGTCGCTGCACTCCAGCCTGGGCAACAGAGTGAGACTCCACCTCAAAAAAAAAAAAAAAAAAAAAAAAAAAAAAAAAAAAAAAAAAAATTCCAGCTCTATCCAAAAAACAGGCAATATAACAAATGCTGGCAAGGATGTGAAGGGGGAACCCTCATACACTCTTGGTAGGAATGTAAATTAGTACATCTACTATAGAGAACAGTTTGGAGGTTCCTCAAAAAACTAAAAATAGAGCTATGACACGATCCAGCAATCCCACTGCTAGATTTATCCCCAAAAGAAAGGAAATCAGTCTATCAAAGAAATCTCTGCATTTCATGTTTATTGCACCACTGTTCACAGTAGCCAAGATTTGGAAGCAACTTAAGTGTCCATCGACAGATGAACGGATAAAGGATATGTGGTAGTTATACACAATGGAGTACTATTCAGCCATAAAAAAGAATGAGATTCTGTCGTTGGCAACAACATGGATGGAACCGAAGTTCTTTCTGTTAAGTGAAATAACCCAGGCACAGGAAGACAAAGTTTGCATGTTCTTCCTTATTTGTGGGAGCTAAAAATTAAAATAATTGAACTCAGGCCACATGTGTTGGCTCAAACCTGTAATCCCAGCACTTTGGGAGGCTGAGGCAGGTGGATCGCTTAAGGTCAGGAGTTCAAGACCAGCCTGGCCAACATGGTGAAACCCCATCTCTCCTAAAAATACAAAAATTAGCCGACCATGGTAGCTGGAGCCTGTAATCCCAGCTACTTGGGAGGCTGAGGCAGGAGAATGGCCTGAGCCTGGGAGGTGAAGGATGCAGTGAGCCGAGATCATGCCACTGCACTCCAGCCTGGGTGACAGAGCAAGTCTCCATCTAAATAATTAATTAATTAATTAAAACAAAATAAAATAATTGAACTCATAGAGACAGAGAATAAAAGGATAATTACCAGAGGCTGGGAAGGGTAGGTGGCAGGGGGTGGGAGAAAGGGGATGGTTAACGGGTACAAAAGATAGTTAGAAAGAATGAATAAGACCTTGTAGGCCGGGCGCGGTGGCTCATGCCTGTAATCCCAGCACTTTGGGAGGCCGAGACGGGCGGATTGCGAGGTCAGGAGATCGAGACCATCCTGGCTAACACGGTGAAACCACATCTCTACTAAAAAAATACAAAAAACTAGCCGGGCAAGGTGGCGGGCGCCTGTAGTCCCAGCTACTCGGGAGGCTGAGGCAGGAGAATGGCGTAAACCCAGGAGGTGGAGCTTGCAGTGAGCTGAGATGTGGCCACTGCACCCCAGCCTGGGCGACAGAGTGAGACTCTGTCTCAAAAAAAAAAAAAAAAAAAAAAAAAAAAAAGGCCTTGTATTTGATAGTACCACAGGGTGACTATAGGCAATAGGAATTTAATTGTGCATTTTAAAATAACGAAAAGAGTATAAATTGATTGTTTATAACACAAAGGATAAATGCTTGAGGAGATGGATACCCCATTTATCCTGACGTGGTTTCTTTTTGAGACAGTCTCGCTCTGTCGCCCAGGCTGGAGTGCAGTGCCACTATCTCAGCTCACTGCAACTTCCACCTCCCAGGTTCAAGGAATTCTCCTGCCTCAGCCTCCCGAGTAGCTGGGATTACAGGCATGTGCCACCACACTCGGTTCATTTTTGTATTTTTAGTAGAGACAGGGTTTCACCATGTTGGTCAGGCTGGTCTCTAACCCCTGACCTCATGATCCACCCGCCTCGGCCTCCCAAAGTGCTGGGATTACAGGTGTGAACCACCACACCTGGTCCCCTGATATGATTATTATACATTGCATGCCTGTATCAAAATATCTTATATGCCCCATAAATGTATACACCTACTATGCACTCACAAAAATAAAAAAACAAAAAAATTCGAGGCCTTGGTCAAAGATTAGGATGGATCTCAAGGTTTTGTCCCTGGAAGTCCTTTTCACCCCTCTGCACTCACCTCTGCAAACGTTTGTCTTTAAACGACATCCGTCAATCAACGACACTGATGTTGTTGTAGTGCTGCTCACTGCACAATCAGGACTGCTTGCCAAGTAGGCATCTGGGACATCACGCCATGGGGTCGCCACTGAGGCAGAGCCAAAGGTGAGTAACTGTGGCAACTCACAATGTAGTATTCTGGTGGAAAAAAACCAAGTAAAAAAACAGTCCACAAGAAGATGCTTGCCTCCCTGCCTCCCTCATTCCCTCCTTTCATTCTCTCTTTTTGTTTTTTTTACACAGAGTCTTGCTCTGTCTCTCAGGCTGGAGTGCAGTGGTGCCATCTCCGCTCACTGCAAGCTCCGCCTCCTGGGTTCACGCCATTCTCCTGTCTCAGCCTCCTGAGTAGCTGGGACTACAGGCGCCTGCCACCACGCCTGGCTAATTGTTTGTATTTTTAGTAGAGACGGGGTTTCACCGTGTTAGCCAGGATGGTCTCGATCTCCTGACCTCGTGATCCGCCCACCTCAGCCTCCCAAAGTGCTGGGATTTCAGGTATCACAAGCGTGAGCCACTGTACCTGGCTTGCTTTCTTGCTTTTCTTTCTTTTCTTTTCTTTTCTTTTCCTTTTCTTTCCTTTTCTTTTCTTTCCTTTCCTTTTCTTTCTTTTCTTTCCTTCTTTCTTTTCTTCCTTCTTTCTTTTCTTCCTTTTTTCCTTTCTTCGTTTCTTCCTCTTTCTTTTTCTTTCTTTCCCCTTCTTTCCTTCTGCCCCCTCTCTTTCCTTTTTTCTTTCCTTTCTTTCTCTTTCTTTTTCTTTTGTCTCTTTCTCTCTTTTGTCTTTCTCCTCTTTCTTTCTCTCTCCTTCCTTCCTTCTCCCTCTTTCTTGCTTTCTGTGTGTGTGTGTGTGTGTGTGTGTGTGTGCGCGCGCGTGCTGACATTCGTGACTCCAGCTCCCCACGATGCAGCATCTTTGACTGTGAGATTCAGTGGAGATTTTCTTCCTGCCTGGATGGCAAATCTGGGGCAGGAAAGCAGAGAAAGCATCAGGAAGCCAGGCCTGGTGACACACACTACAGCTACTCAGGAGACTGCCGCTAGAGGATGGCTTGAGCCGGGGAGTTCAAGGCTGCAGTGAGCTATGATCTCACCACTGCATTTCAGCCTGGGTGACACAGCAAGATCCTGTCTGTTAAAAAAAAAAAAAAAAAGGATTAGAGAACTGCCACTTAATGCTAGAAAAGGGAAATTGCACTAGGAAAACATATGCATAATTTAACAAAAGGAACAAGAATATTTGATGAAGGTGCAGAAGGAATATTCTCTCATACATGGTTGGAGAATGAATTAGTATCAACTTTCTAAAACCCTACCTGGCAAATATAGTCAAAGTCTTTACATTTTAAAAGTATATTGTTTTTAGTCTGTGCCTATTTGTGTGTGTACAGAAAAACACTGGAAGGCACTAGGCAAACATTTGTAGTGGTTTTACCCAGTTGAAGAAATTATGGATAATTATTTTTCTTTTTATGTTTGCTTATAATTTCTTCCAAGGCTTCTGCATTTCCTCAAAAATAGCTTTTTTTTTTTTTTTGAGATGGAGTCTTGCTCTGTTGTCCAGGCTGGGGTGCAGTGACGTGATCTCAGCTCACTGCAATCTCCACCTGCTGGGTTCAAGTGATTCTCTTGTCTCAGTCTCTTGAGTAGATGAAATAACAGGCATGCGCCATCATGCCTGGCTAATTTTTGTATTTTTAGTAGAAATGGGGTTTCACCCTTTTGGCCAGGCTGGTCTCGAACTCCTGACCTCAAGTGATCCACCCGCCTCGGCCTCCCAAAGTGCTGAGATTACAGGCGTGAGCCACTGCACCCAGCCCAAGAAAAAACATCTTTAAAAGGAAGGGGGAGGGAACGAAAGGGCCAGACAAATGTGGGCACCCAGGGAGATGCCTTCATTTGCACACTTGAGCCAGGTCAGGTCCACCTGGGGAGCAGAGGGGGAACTGAACTTCCAAAGCAATATTTCTCCCAACACAAAGACAAGGGACCATGGTTACAGCTAGTTCTGTGGCCCAGGGCAGGCAATCTAATCCCTCTGAGACTCGGTTTTTTTGTTTTGTTTTTTGTTTTGTTTTGTTTCGTTTTGTTTTGTTTTTGAGACAGAGTCTTGCTCTGTCACCCAGGCTGGAGTGCAGTGGCATGATAGCTCACTGCAACCTCTGCCTACCAGGTTCAAGTGATTCTCCTGCCTCAGGCTCCCGAGAAGCTGGGACTACAGGCGCCCACCACCACGCCTGGCTAATTTTTTGTATTTTTAGTAGAGATGGGGTTTTACTGTGTTAGCCAGGATGGTCTCAATCTCCTAACCTTGTGATCTGCCTGCCTCGGCCTCTCAAAGTGCTGGGATTACAGGCATGAACCACCACGCCTTGCTTACTTGCCTTCTTTCCTTCCTTCCTTCCTTCCTTCCTTCCTTCCTTCCTTCCTTCCTTCCTTCCTTCCTTCCTTCCTTCCTTTCTTCTTTCTTTCTTTCTTTCTTTCTTTCTTTCTTTCTTTCTTTCTTTCTTTCTTTCTTTCTTTCTTTCTTTCTTTCTTTCTTTTTCTTTCTTTCTTTCTTTCTTTCTTTCTTTCTTTCTTTCTTTCTTTCTTTCTTTCTCTCTCTCTCTTTCTTTCTTTCTCTTTCTCTTCCTTTCTTTCTTCTTTCCCCTTTCTTCCTTCTGCCCCCTCTTTTCTTTTTTCTTTCCTTTCTTCCTTTCTGTCCCTTTCTCTTCCTTTTTCTTTTGTCTCTTTCTCTCTTTTGTCTTTCTCCTCTTTCTGGCTCTCTCCTTCCTTCCTTACTTCTCTCTCTTTCTTGCTTTCTCTCTCTGTGTGTGTATGTGTGTGTGTGTGTGTGTGTGTATGCTGATGTTTATGACTCCAGCTCCCCACGATGGAGCGTCTTTATCCGTGGGATCCAGTGGAGATTTTCTTTCTGCCTGGATGGCAAATCTGGGGCAGGAAAGCAGAGAAAGCATCAGGAAGCCAGGCCTGGTGACACACACTACAGCTACTCAGGAGACTGCCGCTAGAGGATGGCTTGAGCCGGGGAGTTCAAGGCTGCAGTGAGCTATGATCTCACCACTGCATTTCAGCCTGGGTGACACAGCAAGACCCTGTCTCTTAAAAAAAAAAAGTGTTAGAGAACTGCCACTTAATGCTAGAAAAGGGAAATTGCACTAGGAAAATATATGCATAATTTAACAAAAGGAACAAGAATATTTGAAGGTGCAGGAGGAACATTCTCTCATACACGGTTCGAGAATGAATTAGTATCAACTTTCTAAAACCCTACCTGGCAAATATAGTCAAAGTCTTTACATTTTAAAAGTATACCATTTTTTGGTCTGTGCATATTTGTGTGTGTACAGAAAAACACTGGAAGGCGCTAGGAAAATATTTATAGTGGTTTTACCCAGTTGAAGGAATTATGGATAATTATTTTTCTTTTTATGTTTTCTTATGATTTCTTCGAATGCTTCTGCATTTCCACAAGAAAGATTTTTTTTTTTTTTTTTTTTTTTTTGGAGACAGAGTCTCGCTGTCACCCAGGCTGGAGTGAAGTGGCGCGATCTCAGCTCACTGCAACCTCTGCCTCCCGGGTTCCAACAATTCTCCTGCCTCAGCCTCCTGCATAGCTGGGACTACAGGCACCCGACACCATGCCTGGCTGATTTTTTTATATTTTTGGTAGAGACGGGGTTTCACCATATTGGCTAGGTTGGTCTCGAACTCCTGACCTTATGATCTGCCCACCTCGGCCTTCCAAAGTGCTGGGGTTACAGGTGTGAGCCACCGTGCCCACCCTATTCTTTCTTACTTTTTTAGAGACAGGGTCTTGCTCGGTCACCCAGGCTGGAGTGCAGTGGCGCAATCATAGCTCTCTGCAGTCTCCAACTTCTGGGCACAAGTGATCCTCCCACTTCAGCCTCCTGAGTGGCTGGGACCACATTTGGTTCTTTTATTTTATTTTATTTTTTTCTTTTCAGAGAGATGGAGGCTCACTATGATGCCCAGGCTGGTGTCAAACTCCTGAGCTCAAGCAGCCATCTCACCTCTGCCTCCCAAAGTGCTGGGATTACAAATGTGAGCCACCACGCTCATTTGATTTGTACTTTTTAACCCGAAGCTGTTCTGGTGTTCGGACGGACTTGCTTCCTGACCACAGATTCAGACGTCACTGCAGTACTGATTCTGCAGTGCCCTGAGGCACATGTCCTCCTGTGTAGGGAGTCCTTATGGTCCCTTCAGGGCTTGATTCTTCTCAAATGTTTAAGCATTTTTATTTATGGAATTTTTTTTTTTTTTTTTTTTGAGATAGAGTCTTGCTCTGTTGCCCGGGCTGGAGTGCAGTGGCACAATCTCAGCTCACTGCAACCTCTGCCTCCTAAGGTTCAAGTGATTCTCCCACCTCAACCTCCCGAGCAGCTGGGACTGCAGACATGTACCACCACACCTGGCTGAATTTTTTTTTTTTTTTTTTTTTTTTTTTTTTTTTTTTTGAGATGGAGTCTCGCTCTGTCGCCCAGGCTGGAGTGCAGTGGTGCCATCTCAGCTCACTGCAAGCTCCGCCTCCCGGGTTCACACCATTCTCCTGCCTCAGCCTCCCCAGTAGCTGGGACTACAGGCGCCCGCCACCGCGCCCGTCTAATTTTTTGTATTTTTAGTAGAGACGGGGTTTCACCGTGTTAGCCAGGATGATCTCATCTCTTGACCTTGTGATCCGCCCACCTCGGCCTCCCAAAGAGCTGGGATCACAGGTGTGAGCCACGGCGCCCGGCCCAATTTTTGTGTTTTTGGTAAGAGATGGGGTTTCACCATGTTGGCCAGGCTGGTCTCAAACTCCTGACCTCAAGTGATCCACCCGCCTCGGCCTCCCAAAGTGCTAGGATTACAGGCGTCAGCCACCACTCCCAGCCTCAAACATTTAAGCACTTTCAAGTCTACACTCCGTGAAGTTTGCACTCACTTGATATTCCGGTGAAGCTGAGGGGTATGGGCTTTTCCCAATCCAAGCGTCTTTATTATATCTTTTTCCCAGTATGGATGTCCTTTTGTACTTTGGGGTTGTTTTTGTCTGTGTTTTGAAACAGAGTCTTTCTCTGTTGCCCAGGCTGGAGTGCAGCGGTGCCATCATAGCCCACTGCAACCTCAAGCAGTCCTCCCGCCTCAGCCTCCCGAGTAGCTGGGACAACAAGCATGTGCCACCATGATCAGCTAATTTTTTTTTTTTTTTTTTTGTAGAGATGGGGGTCTCACTATGTTGCCCAGGTGGATCGCAGACTCTTGGCCTTAAGCAGTCCACCCACCTTGGCCTCCCAACGGGCTGGGATAACAGGCACGAGCCACCATGCCCAGTGAAGCAAAGCACTTAATATGCTCTCCCTGCTCCAGAGACAGAGGCCACTTCCCAAAAAGATATGAGGCCATTGACAGGCAGTGAGCTGGCAATCCGTGCTTAGCTTTATTTCCTGGAATTGGCAAGGGGAGTCACTGCTCTCCATTGGACATCGAACTTCCAAATGGTGAAAAAGGAGGGTTGTGTGTATATCATGGGGGGGTGTGTGTGTGTGTGTGTGTGTGAGAAAGAGAGAGAGAGAGATTGAGTTTGGCAGCCAGACACAGTGACTGACACCTGTAATCCCAGCACTTCGTGAGGCTGAGGCAAGTGGATCACTTGAGGTCGGAAATTTGAGACCAGCCTGGCCAGCATGGTCAAACCCCATCTATACTAAAAATACAAAAAATTAGCCGGGCATAGTGATGCACGCCCGTCATCCCAGCTACTTGGGAGGCTGAGCAGGAGAATCGCTTGAACCCAGGTGGCAGAGTTTGCAGTGAGCCGAGATCACACCACTGCACTCCAGCCTGGGCAACAGAGCAAGACTCCATCTAAAACAAGAAAAGAAAGAAAAAAGAAAATAAAAGAAAGACTTTGGGAAGCTACAGAGAGGGGATACCAGAGTTATTTCGCCCTGGCTGTAGTCATCCTTGTTGGAATCTGACTTCATTCATTCCATGGAATTTGGGAAGGGGGTGTATATGGAATAAATGTGTCTGGGAGAGCTGCATTCAGCACTGCACACCCCCAACTAGGGAAATGGATCACCTGCTCAGGACAACTTGATCCAGCTGCCTGCTTGGGGTCAGAAGTAAAGATTAACTGGGACCTCCACAAGAAGTCCCGTCCCCTGGATACAAACAGAGGGAGGGCGGTGGCAGCACCCGGCTTCTTATTGCATGCAGATACCAGCTGGCCACGTGAAGCCCCATTTCACCACCTTCAGAGGCCATCTGCCAAGCGCATCTGTTCGAGATCCTACAGCTGTGATCACACGCACTGAGTGGGTGTGAAGAGCTGGGCGTCCAGGGCTTTCCAGCCCAGCCCCGCAGGGTCTTTCTTCTTGGCCCCAGTCTCTGGCTTCTGTTGATGTGGCTGCGAGGACAAGCTCGCTCTCCCCGCATTCAGGAGATGTCACGCCATCCACGTGCAGTGTGAGGTCAGCCTTTCCTGGGTGGCTGAAGAATCTGTGCGAGTTGACATTATTAGATTATATTAAAGCATAATTGTATTAATTGAATTTCAATAGAGACTGTGTGGCTCAGGCTGGAGGGCGGTGGCTCTTCACAGGTGTCATCCCACTGCTGATCAGCTCTCGAGTTTTGACCTGCTCCGTGTCTGGCCTGGGCCGGTTCACCTCTCCTTAGGCAATCTGGTGGTCCCCTGCTCCTGGGAGGTCACCAATGAATGCCAAACTCCTGGGATCGAGCGGTCCCCTCACCTCAGCCTCCCAAGGAGCTGGGACTACAGGCATGAGCCACCACACCCAGCACAGTTGACATTTCTTGTGTGCACCCAGAAATGTCATCCTGGTGACCAAGGGGAGAATGTGATGCCCCCTGTTTACAAGAGCCCAGTGCCCACGCTATAGTGGGGTTACCAAGTGTCTATCAGTGCTCGGACAAAAAGTCTTCCATGAGAAGGAGTGAGGCTCAGCCAGGCACAGTGGCTCAGCTCTATAATCCCAGCACTTTGGGAGGCAGAGGAGGGAGGATTGCTTGAGGCCAGGAGTTTGAGGCTAGCCTGAGCAACACAGTGAGAACCAACCCCCCCCCACACCCCCCAAAAATTAAAAAATTAGCCTAGCATGTTTGCAAGTTCCTGTGGTCCCAGCTACTCAGAAGGCTGAGTCGGGAGGATTGCTTGAGCCCAGGAGGTCAAGGCTGCAGTGAGCTATGATAACATCACTGCACTGCAGCCTGGGCAACAGAGCAAGACCCTGCCCCTAAAAAAAAAATTAAAACATTAATAATAAAAATAAATATCACTGGGCAGCTTAAAACTCAGGTTATCTCTGTAGCCAGTGCTGCAAGGCATTGACCATTAGCATTGACCAGTGTCTTCAAGAAGCTTCCATCAGAGGCTGCAAAATGGTACCCACAGGCCAAGCTCGGCTGTAGATTGCCTCGATTGGCCCATGAAGAGTTTGAAAATAATTGTAACTAACTGCCAATATTCAAACATTTGGAGATTTCCTGTGAAAAAACAATCTGCATTTTCCAATTCTCTGGCCACGCGGAGCCCACATTCGGGCCTAGTAAGTGCCCAGGAGCTGGGCTACAAATGCAGCTACCCCTTTAGAGTTGGCCTCGATGCCCACAGGCCTCTCTCCCAGGGGCCAGGTCTGCTCAGGCCTGTGGACACCTCACCAGCCCTGCTGGAAAAGTGCAATTCCCGGAGTGCGTTCTGACCAGGAAGGACTCCTCAGAGCTCCTGAGGAAGGCATGGACCTCTGGCCTGAGGCTCACTGCAGCTGCCCCAACCCTGCCACCACCTCCGGGCTGTGGTTTTGTTTTGTTTTGTTCTGTTTTGTTTTGTTTTGTTTTAGAGACACAGTTACACTCTGTGATCCAGGCTGGAGTGCAGTGGTGCAATCATAGCTCACTGCAGCCTTGAACTCCTGGCCTCAAGTGATCCTCCCGCCTCAGCTTCCTGAGTAGCTGGGACTATAGGTGCCCCCCACCACATCTGGTTCAGTTTTAAATTTTTTTATAGAGATGTTGCCCAGGCTGGTCTCGAACTCCTGACCCCGAGCAATCCTCCTGCCTCAGCCTCCCAAAGTGCTGGAATTATAGGCTTGTGTCACCCCACCTGGCTAATTTTTATTTGCCTATTTATTTATTTATTTTTGAGACAGGGTCTCATTCCGTCACCCAGGCTGGAGTGCAGTGGCACAAGCATAGCTCACTGCAGCCTCAAACTCCTGGCCTCAAACGACCCTCCCACTTCAGCCTCCTGAGTGGCTGGGATTACAAGTTCATGCCTCAACACCTGGCTCATTTTTAAGTTATTTGTAGAGATGGGATCTTGCCATTGTTCCCAGGGTGGTCTTGAACTCCTGGCCTCCAGTGATCCTCCTGCCTTGGCCTCCTAAAGTGTTGGGATTACAGGTGTGAGCCGTTGCACCAGACCCTGGTGTGTCTCTATGAGTGACTTCCCCACACATGACCTCACCTGACCCTCAGAGAAACCATCCAGAGATAGAAGGGACAAGGTCATTACCTGCAGAGGGAGAGCCCTTGGGCCGGATAAATGGCGCAAGGTATGGGCTGAAGCTTCCCTTGGGAGGGAAGGGACATAGGTCATGGGACAAGGTGATGTGGCCTGGACACTGTGGGGCACTTTCTGATCCTGGGTGAAAGTAAGGACATAGGAAGGATGAGAGCATGAAGTAACAGCAGAGTGGTGAAGTAACAGCAGAGAGGAGAAAGTGGAGGCCCGGCCTGAAGACGGAGGGGGACAATGGTGGGAGGTGATGGGCAGTGGAGATGCCAGCCTGGCCCAGTCGGGACTCAGAGCCGTGGTAGCGGCGCCCCCTGGTGGCCATGAGGGTGCCTGCTTCCCCTTCCCTGGGGATTTGATGGCACCATCATGGCAGAAATAATTCAAAGCTGAGCAGGTGCCAGGCACCGTTCAATGTACATAATAGGTGGGTGTTTCATTTTTTAATTGTTTATTTAAAAGATTATTTTAAAAAATTAACAGGCAATTTCCTTGGGTCTTGAAATCATAATTTCTTTTTCTTTTTTTCTTGTTTTCTGAGACAGAGTCTCATTCTGTCGCCCAGGCTAGAAGGCAGTGGCGCAATCACAGCTCACTGCAGCCTCAACCTCCTGCCTCCCAGGCTCAAGCAGTCCTCCCACCTCAGCCTCCCGAGTAGCTTGGACTACAGGTGCACACCACCATGTCGGCCCAATTTATACTTTTTTGCAGTGACGAGATCTCACTGTGTTGGCCTATCTGGTCTTGAACTCCTGTGCTCAAGTGATCCTCCCGCCTCGGCCTCCCAAAGTGCTGGGATTACAGATGTGAGCCGCCACGCCCAGCCTGCGTGGGTGTTTCTACAAAATCGTATCTCTCACAACAACCCTGTGATTGCCACTATTATCACTATCCCTCTTCACAGCTGAGGAGACTCAAGTGCTGGGAACTGAGGACAGTGATATATCCTATGCCAGTGCTATACTGGGATTTGAGCAACCCAGACCCAGCCCAACCCACTTCAAAAACAAAAGTAGGCCGGGCGCAGTGGCTCATGCCTGTAATCCCAGCGCTTTGGGAGGCTGAACTGGGTGGATCACTTGAGATGAGGAGTTCGAGACCAGCCTGGCCAACATGGTGAAACCCTGTCTCTACTAAAAATACAAAAATGAGCCAAGCGTGGTGGTGAGCGCCTGTAGCCCCAGCTATTCGGGAGGCTGAGGCATGAGAATTGCTTGAACCTGGGAGACGGAGGTTGCAGTGAGCTGAGATCATACCACTGCACTCCAGCCTGGGTGACAGAGCAAGACTGTCTCAAAAAAAAAAAGTAGATCCAGCAGTTTCACTTCTGGGTAGACGCTCTGAAGAATTGAAAGCAGGGATTCCAGCTGATATTTGTGGGATTTTTTTTAACCTTTTTTTTTGTTTGTTTTTGAGATGGGATCTCACTGTGTCCCCCAGGCTGGAGTGCAGTGGCTAGATCATAGCTCACTGCAGCCTCAACCTCCCAGGCTAAAGCAATCCTCTTACCTCAGCCTCTGAAGTAGCTGGGACTACAGGCATTCCTCACCATGCCCAGCTAAGTTTTTTTATTTTTTATAGAGATGGGGTCTTGCTATGTTGGCCAGGCTGGTCTCAAACTCCTGGCTTCCAGCAATCCTCCCACCTCGCCCTCCTAAAGTGCTGGGATTACAGGCATGAGCCACTGTACCCGTCCTTAACAGATATTTGTACACCCATGTTCATAGCAGCATTATTCACAATAGCCAAGAGGTAGAAGTAACCCGGGAGTCCACCTACCAATGAATAGATAAACAAAATGTGGTCTATCCACACAGTGAAATATTATGCAGCCCTAAAAAGGAAATAAATGCTGACACCTGCTGCTGTGTGGATGAGCCTTGAGGACATCATGCTCAGTGAAATCAGACAGTCACAGCTGGGCGCAGTGGCTCACACCTGTAATCCCAGCACTTTGGGAGGCTGAGGTAGGAGGATCACTTGAGCCCAAGAATTCAAGACCAGCCTGAGCAATAAAGTGAGACCTCGTCTCTACCAAAAAATTTAAAAGCCAAGTGTGGTGGTGTGTTCCTGTAGTCCCAGCTACTAGAGAGGCAGAGGTGGGAGGACTGCTTGAGTCAGGGAGGCGGAGGTTGCAGTGAGCAGAGATCATGCCACTGCACTCCAGCCTGGGGGACAAAGGTAACCCTGTCTCAAAAAAAAGAACAAAAAAAAAGAAAAAAAAAAAAGAAGAAGAAAAGAAAGTAAGGGAAGGAAGGGAGGGAGGGGAGGGAAGGAAACAAGTCTGTCACAAAGAGGCAAATATGGCCGGGTGTGGTGGCTCACACCATAATCCTAGCAATTTGGGAGGTCGAGGCAAGTGCTGGTGTTACAGGCATGAGCCACCATGCCCAGCCCGGTTGTACAATATTTTTGCTGTAGTAAATGCCACTGAATTGTACCCTCAAAAATAGCTAAAATGGCAAATTTCAGGTTACGCATATTTTACCACAATTTAAAAAAAAAGCAAGTGTAGGATCCCCTCCCAGCCGGGGCTCTGGCCCTGCGCTGGCCCCACAGTGGAGGAAGGTGGACATGCACCCATTAAGGTGGACACGCACTGACCAGGATTTTGAGCGTGTGGTTTTCCGTTCCCTAGCCCTGGCCCTCAACCTTCCGTGACAATCGGCTTTCCTCTCTCATGTGATTTGACTGTCCCAGACTGGAATATTCGCTTTCCGTTCGCTTTACTGAACAACTCCTGGGCATCCAAGCTCCCTCTGTCCTCCCTCTCTCTTCCCTGAAGCTTCCTCGGCACACAGCACACCTAGGCAAGCCTGGGTGGGTACAGGAGTGGTTCACCCCATCCCTGGAACAGGCTCGGGGACTTTCAGGCATAAAGGCCTCCTCCCTGGCTTGATGTGCCCAGTGTCACACCCATCAAATGACGTTGTATTTCTCAGCTTCTCTTCCACCCCCACTCTCTTGGGAGAGGTCAGGCCCTTCCAGCCCAGAGTGGGGGTCAGCGTGGACCTGGGATTTGATGCATACTCTAAGCTTGGAGAAAAAAAAATGATTAAAAAGTCCCCCAAGGGCAGCAGGAAATCGGGCTCTGGCCCCAGATGCATTTGTGACAAAAAGGATTAGACTCTTTTTGCAGCTCCTGTTAAAATCAGCCGCCGCGTCCATAGGTTGATCCAAGAATTCTCTGCAAAGTCTGTAAAATTCCATCCTTGGTCTTGCTTGCTTTAATGACAGTCTGTCACATTTTTGTCCTAATGTGTTCCTTCTCAGCCTGATTTTTTAACGAACTGGCAACTTTGAAATGTAAAACAGTGAAATCTAGAATTTTCTCCCAGAGATAAGTTTTCCAGAGGGAACTTCACACACACACAGGCCCATCAATTGAGAACCATATGCTAAGAGCAACTAACTATGTTTACTTTACAAAAGAGTAATGTCTTGGCTGGGCACAGTGGTTCATGCCTATAATCCCAGCACTTTGGGAGGCCGAGACAGGCAGATCACTTGAGCTCAGGAGTTCGAGACCAGCCTGGGCAACATGGGGAAACCCCATCTCTACAAAACAAATTAGCCGGACATGCTGGCACGTGCCTGCAGTCCCAGCTACTCGGGAGGCTGAGGTGCGAGGGTTGCTTGAGCCTGGGAAGTGGAGGTTGCAGTGAGCCAAGATTGCACCACAGCACTCCAGCCTGGGAGACAGAGTGAGACGCTGCCTCAGTAATAATAATAACAACAACAACATCTTGAAATATCCATTTCTGCCTCTTTCTTCCCACTGGAGACAAAAGAGTAAGCCAGGTTGCAATTTTTTTTTCTCCCCATTCCTCACTCCTGGCGGCAGCCAGGCCACTGGGTTCTGAGCTCCTTGTCTCCAGGGAGTTAAGATGAACATGCCAGAGTCAGCTTGCTTCAAGTCTCAGCTCTACATTTGCTAACTTTGGGTAAATCATTCAAGCCTCAGTTTCCCCATCTGTAAAACGATGAAGATTATCAATGTAACTGCATCCTACATGGAGTGGACAGCAGACTACAAGGGTGTCTCGAGACCAGCAGAGGCAACATAGTCGTGCTCTGTCACCCAGGCTGGAGTGCAGTGGTGCAATTATAGCTCACTGCAGGCTCGAACTTCTGGGCTCCAGTGATCCTCCTGCCTTAGCCTCCCAAGTAGCTGGGACTACGGGCGCACGCTATCACGCCCCACTAACTTTTTGACTTTTTCGCAGAGATGGGGTCTCGCTGTGTTACCCAGGCTAGTCTCAAACTCCTTGCCTCCAGCATTCCTCCTGCCTCTACCTCCCAAAGCAGTGGGATTACAGGCGTGAGCCGCTGTGCCTGGCTAATCTTTAAATTTGTGGCAGAGACAGGTGTCGCACGATGTTGCCCAGGCTGAGTCTGTATTTTCATACGGTCATTATTCCCCATGCTGAACTTAGAGGCAAAGTCTTATTATTATGGTTGTAGTTGAGAAAACCTGAGGTCAGCAAGATAACAAGGTTCATCTGAGGTCAGCCAGTTTATAGCACACCTGAGTTGGGACTGGAATTTCCCCCCCCCCCCCCCCCCCCCCCCCCCGCTGCAAATCTCCTGTTTTGTACAAGGTGCTGCCTACATAATGCAAAATATCCACAGTAAATTACAGTGAGGTGAGGCTGGAGCTGTAGTCTGCATGACAAAGCAGTCTTTAACACACACACACACACACACATATACACATACACACACACACACACACACACACACTGCAGGAATCACCACACACAGTATTCCCCTGTGAGAGAGAGTTAGTTGGCTTTTAGGTTGAAAATAAGCTTGATTCTTTCAGAGAATATTCTTGATTCTCTGAAACAAGGAACATTGTCAGATTGCTTTGCCAAAAAGAGATTCAGATAATTTACTTTATTTTATTTTATTTTGAGACAAGTTCTTGCTCTGTCACCCAGGCTGAATGCAGCGATGCAATCATGGCTCACTGCAGCCTCGACCTCCTGGGCTCAAGTGATCCTCCTGCCTCAGACTCCCAAGTAGCTGGGACCACAGGCATGCACCACCACACCTGGCTAATTTTTATTTTTTGAGAAGATAGAGCCTCACTATGTTGCCCAGGCTGGTCTCGAACTATTGGGCTCAAGCAATGCTCCCGTCTCAGCCTCCCAAAGTGCTGGGATTACTGGGATTACAGGCGTGAGCCATAGCACCCGGCCTCAGACACATATGATGAAATCTCCAAACTGCTTCTCTATAAAGGACAGACGGTGACTCAAGAATGTGAACTTGGCCGGGTGTGGTGGCTCACGCCTCTAATCTCAGCACTTTGGGAGGCCAAGGCGGGTGGGTCACTTGAGGTCAGGAGTTCGAGACCAACCTGACCAACATGGTAAAACCCCATCTCTACTAAAAATATAAAAATTAGCCAGGCATGGTGGCAGGTGCCTGTAATCCCAGCTACTCAGGAGGCTGAGGCAGGAGAATCGCTTGAACCTGGGGGACGGAGCTTGCAGTGAGCTGAGATCGTGCCATTGTACTCCAGTCTGGGCGACAGCATGACACTCTGTCTCAGAAAATAAAAGGAAAAAAAAAAAACGTGAGTTCAAGGAACCGGACCCTCACGCCATCTTGTTTCCGCCTCAGGCGTTTATTTGTTTATTTGTGTTTCTTTTCTCCTTCACCAGAAAGCTGACTTCACGAGACCTTGGATCTCGTTCACTGATGGACTCTGCACATTCAGCATCTTGGAGAATGAGGTTGGTGACGTTAATGAAATCCCACCCAGCAGGGCTGACCCACAGAGAGCCTCTTTGTGAAGAGCGTGCTCCTGAACTCCGCTCCAGAACCAGCTTTGGAAAAGAAAAATCTGAAAAAATTGACCTCAACTAAATGGGTCCAAATCCCCGAGCATAACCGAATCTTTCCTCATACACTCGTCCCTTGGCCCACGTTTAATTTGGCTGCTGATGGTCATGTTTGTTTCAGTGACGGTGTCACTCTACCCTGGGGGAAGATTTGGGTTCTGTGGGTTGATGTAATTTTATTTTATTATTTCATTTTATTTATTTATTTTAATTTTATTTTTTATTATATTTTATTTTTTACTTGAGACAGGGTCTCTGTTACCCAGGCTGGAGTGCAGTGGTGTGATCAGAGCTCACTGGAGCCTCAAACTCCTGGGATCAAGCGATCCTCTTGCCTCAGCCTCCCGAGTAGCTGGAACCGTGGATGCATGCCACACACCCGACTTTTTTTTTTTTTTTTTGGTAGAGACAGGGTCTCGCTATGTTGCCTAGGCTGGTCTCCAACTCCTGGACTCAAACCATCTTCCCACCTCAGACTCCCAAAATGCTGGGATTGCAGGTGTGAGCCATTAGATGTCGTGATTTAAAACAAAACCCGCTTCTGCGTTTGACACGGGGCTTTTCACTCATGCTCTGGCCCTCTGCCGTGGTGCTGTGGTTCTCATTCTGGGATTTTTATTCCCTCCAACGTGCCTTCCTCTGGTGACATCTATAGGCAGCTGCGTAATTCATGCCCACAAAACAGGACAAACCGAGGAGCCTGGAGCAGCCAGGGTTCCTCTGGAAATAAATATTCTGTATTCTGTTGCATGCACACATATATGCACATTTTTTTTTTTTTTTTTTTTGAGATGGAGTTTTGCTCTTGTTGCCCAGGCTGGAGTGCAATGGCATGATCTTGGCTCACTGTAACCCCCTCCTCCTGGGTTCAAGCGATTCTCCTGCCTCAGTCTACTGAGTAGCTGGGATTACAGGCACCCACTACCACGCCTGGCTAATTTCTTTTGTATTTTTAGTAGAGATGGGGTTTCATCATGTTGGCCAGGCTGATCTCAAACTCCTGACCTCAAGTGATGCATCCACCTCAGCCTCCCAAAGGGCTGGGATTACAGCCACGATGCTTAGCCCATATTTTCTTGTTATCAAAAACCCTAATACTTTTTTTTTTTTTTTGAGACGGAGTCTCGCTCTGTCGCCCAGGCTGGAGTGCAGATCCTCCAGTGAGCCGGATCTCAGCTCACTGCAAGCTCCGCCTTCCGGGTTTACGCCATTCTCCTGCCTCAGCCTCCCGAGTAGCTGGGACTACAGGCGCCCGCCACCTCGCCCAGCTAGTTTTTTGTATTTTTTTTTTAGTAGAGACGGGGTTTCACCGTGTTAGCCAGGATGGTCTCGATCTCCTGACCTTGTGATCCTCCCGTCTTGGCCTCCCAAAGTGCTGGGATTACAGGCTTGAGCCACCGCACCCGGTCCCTAATACTTTGTACAGCCTCTCACCCACACTTCCCCTTCCAGGAACTTGAAACGTTTACAGAAATTGTGGACATCTCCCCTTCTTGCCTTAAATACCTACAACTGTACAAAACACGTGAAACAGCAGTTTGTTTTCGTTTTTGGGAAGGGTCTTGCTCTGCTGTATAGGCTGGAGTACTGTGGCACAATCAGGGCTCTTTGCAGCCTCAACCTTCCAGGCTTACACAATCCTCCCTCCTCGGCCTCCTGAGTAGCTGGGATTACAGGTGTGAGCCACCATGGTTGGCTAATTTTTATATTTTTTGTAGAGATGGGGTTTCACCACATTGCCCAGGATGGTCTTGAACTTCTGAGTTCAAGCAATCTGCCCACCTCAGCCTCCCAAAGTGCTGGGATTACAGGCGTGAGCCACCAAAAGATTTAATTATTATTATTATTATTATTTTATTATTTTTTTTTTGAGATGGAGTCTTGCTCTGTCACCCAGGCTGGAGTGCAGAGGCACCGTCTCGGCTCACTGCAACCTCTGCCTCCCCAGTTCAAGTGATTCTCCTGCTTCAGCCTCCCAAGTAGCTGGTACTGCAGGTGTGCACCACCACGCCCGGCTAATTTTTGTATTTTTAGTAGAGATGGGGTTTTGCCATGTTGGCCAGGCTGGTCTCAAACTCCTGACCTCAGGTGATCTGCCCGCCTCGGCCTCCCAAAGTGCTGGGATTACAGGCGTGAGCCACCACACCCGGCCCACTGCTCCCTTTTGACCAATAATTTGGGAATATGACTTTTAAAAAGCTTTAATTCTTTATATAGACTTTAACTCACCCTTCCAGGAATTTAAAATGTTTTACTTTTTTCTTGAGACAAGGTCTCAGTCTGTCACCCAGGCTGGAGTGCAGGGGTGTGAACATGGCTCACTGCAGCCTTGATCTCCTGGGCTCAAGTGATCCTCCCACCTCAGCCTCCCAAGAAGCTGAGACTATAATCCTCCCACCTCAGCCTCCCAAGTAGCTGAGACTATAGGCGTACATTGTCACGCCCGGCTAATTTTAGTATTTTTATTTCCTTGTAGAGATGGCGGGGGGCGGGGGTGGTCTTGCTGAGTTGCTCAAGCTGGTCTCAAACTCCTGGCCTCAAGCAATCTTCCCACCTCAGCCTCCCAAACTGTTTTAAAAATTGTGGAGACTTCCCCAACTTATGGCCAAGATGGATTAACCCTCTGGCTTTAAATACCTACAAAACTGTACAATACATACGAAAAGGAGTTTTTAGACACCAGTCAATAGACAGCACTAAAGACCGTGATCTCTGGCACAGGAGAAACCAATGAGGCAAATTTTCCAGGTGCCGCAGGAGGAGGGCAGCCGGGCAGAGCCCAGTGGTCTCCCTGAGTGCAGGAGACAGAGCTGAAAGTGTGAGCAGGCCTGGCCAGGTACGGTGGCTCACACCTGTCATCCCAGCACTTTGGGAGGCTGAGGTGGGTGGATCATTAGAGGTCAGGAGTTCGAGACCAGCCTGGCCAACATGGTGAAACCCTGTCTCTACTAAAAATATAGAAAATTTAGCTGGGCATGGTGGTGCATGCCTGTAATCCCAGATACTCAGGAGGCTGAAGCACGAGAATCACTTGAACCTGGGAGGTGGAGGTTGCAGTGAGCTGAGATTGCGCCACGGCCCTCCAGCCTGGGCCACAAAGCGAGACTCCGTCTCCAAAAAAAATGAAAAAGTTGGAGCAGGCCAAAGCAGCTGGAATTTGCAGGATGGAATCCCGCGGGAGAGATGTGCAAAAAAACAAAGTCTGGCGCTTTGCGAAGGATACCTCTTGACTCTGGAGCTGAGTTGGATCAGCTCACGCACAGGAGGAAATTACCCAAGCAAGACCAGGGGAAAGAATCAAAAAATAGAAATAGGCAGAATAATTCCAAAGTCCACAAAAAGCTGGGAACCGTTTGTGTTCCCAGCAGGCAAAGTGAAAAACCTCATAATACCTGGGGCATTGAGTCACGCGTTCAGAGGGGCATTGCCTTCGTGGGGCGGCAGAATTGGCCCCAGACTAAGGGTTGCTCTAGTTTTGCAAGTCTCAAAAGGGTCACGCGTCTGGGCACGGCAGCTCATGCCTGGAATCCCAGCACTTTGAGAGGCTGAGGTGGGTGGATCACCTGAGGTCAGGAGTTTGAGACCAGCTTGGCCAACATGGTGAAACCCCCTCTCTACTGTAAATACAGAAATTAGTAAGGCGTGGTTGTGCGCACCTGTAGTCCAAGCTACTCGGGAGGCTGAGGTGGGTGCATCGCTTGAACCCGCGAGGCAGAGGTTGCAGTGAGTCGAGATTGTGCCACTGCAGTCCAGCCTGGGTGACAGACCGAGACTCCCTCTCAAAAATAAAAAGGAAAGAAAAAGGATTATGCTATTTCCAAGTCACTTAACCATGTCCCAGAACAAAGCTCAAGAATATATTTTTTAAACAGAAGAATATTCAGCGCCCAACCAGGTAAAATTCACAATATCTGGTGTCCAGTAAAATACTACCAGGCGTGGCAGGAAGTATTGGCTCATACTTATAATCCCAGCACTTTGGGAGGCTGAGGCATGAGGACAGCTTGAGGCCAGGAGTTCAAGACCAGACTGGACAACATCACCTCTACAAAAGTAAAACTACAAAATTAGCCAGGGGTGGTGGTGCACACGTATAGGCCCAGCCAGTTGAGAGGCTGAGGTGGGAGGATCGCTGAAGCCCGGGAGGTTGAGGCTGCAGGGAGCTATGGTGATGCCACTGCACTCCAGCCTGGGCAACACAGCAAGATCCTGTCTCTAAAAAACAATAATCACCAGGTATGCCAAGAAGCAAGGATTGTACCCCAGGAAGAGGAGAAAAACCAATGAAATGAAATGACAAAGATAGAATTAATAAAGAGATTAAAACAGCTACTAGAACTGTTTGATATGTTCAAGAAGGTAAATGAAAATATGAGCACGTTACGGGTAAGTATGATAGCTCACACCTGTCATCCCAGCACTTCGGGAGGCTGAGGCAGGTGAATCACGAGGTCAGGAGTTCGAGACCATCCTGACCAACAAGGTAAAACCCCATATCTACTAAAAATACAAAAATTAGCCAGGCATGGTGGCACATGCCTGTAATCCCAGCTACTCAGGAGGCTGAGGCAGGAGAATCACTTGAACCTGGAGGGCGGAGGTTGCAGTGAGCCAATGGCACTCCAGCCTGGGCAACAAGAGCGAAACTCTGTCTCAAAAGAAAAAAAATAAAGAAAGGAAAAAGAAAACTCGCTGGGTATGGTGGCTCACAC
Source organism: Chlorocebus sabaeus (assembly GCF_047675955.1). Classification (NCBI taxonomy): domain Eukaryota; kingdom Metazoa; phylum Chordata; class Mammalia; order Primates; family Cercopithecidae; genus Chlorocebus; species Chlorocebus sabaeus. The sequence goes on from NC_132931.1 coordinate 14,768,596, forward strand.
CTGTAATCTCAGCACTTCCTGAGGCCGAGGCAGGTGGATCACTTGAGGTGAGCAAGGTCTCAGAGCCCCAGCACCAGGAAGTGGTCGATTGCAGGGTTGGTAAAAAGAATTTACTGACATCAGGCTGGGCATGGTGGCTCACATCTGTAATCCCAGCACTTGGAGAGGCCAAGGTGGGTGGATCCCTTGAGGTCAGCAGTTCAAGACCAGCCTGGCTAACGATGGCCAGGTGAAATGTAGCGATGGTGTAACCCCATCACTACTAAAAATACAAAAATTAGCTGGGCATGGTGGTATGGGCCTGTAATCCCACCTACTCGGGGGGCTGAGGCACGAGAATTGCTTGAACCCAGGAGGTGGAGGTTGCAGTGAGCCAAGATTGCACCACTGTACTCCAGCCTGGGGCACAAAGCCAGACTCTCTGTCTCTCAAAAAATAATAAAATAAAAATAAGAAAACTGATGTTCTAAGAGATTAAGCAAATATCCCAAGGGCAGACAGCTAGAAAAGCCAAAGATAGAACGGGATCTCCTGTCTCTTGAGCTTCTTTCTGTCCATTCAAGGTCATATCGAGATAAGAACATGAGGGTTTTTTTTAATTATTATTTTTTAGAGACAGGTTCTCGCTCTGTCTCCCAGGCTGGAGTGCAGTGGCGCAATATTGGCTCACTGCAAGCTTCGCCTCCCGGGTTCACGCCATTCTCCTGCCTCAGCCTCCCGAGTAGCTGGGACTACAGGCGCCCGCCACCACGCCCGGCTAATTTTTTGTATTTTTTAGTAGAGACGGGGTTTCACCGTGTTAGCCAGGATGGTCTCTGACCTCATGATCCGCCCGCCTCGGCCTCCCAAAGTGCTGGGATTACAGTCTGAGCCACAGCGCCCGGCCAGTGTTTTTTTTTATTGGATGGTTTTTCCTGGGGTCTGAATCTCATGGGGACGTCTGACCAATACAGGGAGACCCCCACCCCACCAGAGAACCCACATCATGGACAAGTGCAGACAGAGAAAAATACGGGGCCCTGGAGCCAGAGATGCTGGTTCTCCTATTATGTGCAGTTTAGTTGCAGTTTCTCCTTAATTAACTCACTTAAGTCTTCATTAAATGTTGCCTCCAGCTCATCCGTAAGTTGAGACGGAGCCGCTCACATTTCTTGTTCATGAAAAAATCAGCGTCCTACAGCATTTTGTTTCTTTTCTGCTATAGCATTTCACATGTGCCTAAGCAGTTTGGGGCTCTCCCGATTTTGTTTTTGTTTTTTGTTTTTTTTGTCCCTGCTCAAAAACTGAAACATTGATTTAGTGACCACAGGGTTGGCCAGATAGCAAAAACAGCAAGAACAGGTTTTGAGTGAAAACTGCTGGAGAACTTCTTGGCAAGAAGTCCTCAAATGTGGTAGCCTGGAGGTGGCTCACTAATGGAGACACCAAATGTGTGCGCCACAGGTGGTGGTGGTTATAGTTGTGGCTGGTTTTTAGTAGGATGGGACGCAGGTGGGCTTTAAGAATCCCTGTTCTGGCTGGGCATGGTGGCTCACGCCTGTAATCCCAGCACTTTGGGAGGCCGAGGAGGGCGGATCACCTGAGGTCAGGAGTTCAAGACCAGCCTGACCAACGTGGTGAAACCCCGTCTCTACTAAAAACACAAAATTAGCCAGGCTTGGTGCCGCATAACTGTAATCCCAGCTACTCGGGAGGCTGAGGTGGGAGAATGGCTTGAACCCAGGAGGCAGAGGTTGCAGTGAGCCAAGATTGCACCATTGCCCTCCAGCCTGGGCAACAAGAACGAAACTCTGTCTCAAAAAAAAGAAGGAAAAAAAAACCCAAGTTCTTGGGGAGGAGGTTGGCATAGAACCATCTGGGTCATGTGATCGACACTTCCACTGTGTTTTCCAAAGGAAATTTACATTCAGGAAGGAAAACATGTTGAAGAGTGGAAGGAGAGCCAAGAGAGTTGCTCAGTACTTGAGCAATGCATTTGTTATTCCGAGGAAAGTGCGTTTAGCGGGGAAGGAGGGTTCCAGTTCCTCCCATGCCCTCGCCAATGCCTGGCATGGGTCAGCCTTCCTCATTCTGGGCATTTTCATTAATGGGTATTGGCATCTCATTGTGGTTTTATTTATTTATTTGTAATTTATTGTTGTTGGGGTCTTACTATGTTGCCCAGGCTGGTCTCAAACTCCTGGGCTCAAGTGATCGTCCTGCTTCGGCCTCCCAAAGCATTGAAGTTGCAAGAATCAGCCACCACACTCGGCCTATTTTTTTAATTAAAAGAAAATTTTAGAGGCAGGGTCTTGCTATGTTGCCCAGGCTAGATTAGAGTACAGTGGCTATTCACAAGCACGAACATTGCACACTACAGCCTCAAACTCCTGAGCTCACGTGATCCTCCTGCCTCAGCCTCCTGAGTGGGTGGAACTACAGGCATGTGCCACTGGGCCCTCACGGTGGCTTGAATCTGCGTTCTCTAATGATGAATAACGTTAAGCATCTTTTCCTGTGTTTGCCACCCATATTGAAAATTTGTTTTAAAGATAGGATCCATACGCCAGCATGTTTGTATTATGAAAGAAGATAAAGTCTCAGGACCCCAAACTCACTCTGCCAAAGAGAAAGTCAAGCTTGGAAACAGTCATGCAATACTGCCTTCCCTTTTGTTCCCAAGCAGAGAGCTATATTTTCATAACCCCATGTTCTAGCCTCATGCGTAAGCCAGGTGCCCACCATGATAGAAGGTTACGTATCTTCCCAGATGTTCTCCCTTACAAGTTGCTCACAAAGTGAGCCCCTAATTCTTTCAGGATACATCTGCCCCTATAAACTAGCCCTGAAAGCAAGTTCTGTTAAATCTTACACGGACGATGTCGATTACCAGCTTATTTTCACATAGATAGGACAAAGACAGGACCAGAAATCATCCTTCCACCTACCCTGAGATAAATGCAGCATGGCCCCTTTCCCCTACTCCCCCTTTGCACATGTTTACTTTATCTTACATAAAATGCACATTTACTGAGCTGAAGATGAATGCAGCATAAACGCTTTACTCCCTCTTTTCACATGTTTATCTTACGTAAAATGTAGACTCACTGGGCTTACAATGAAGGCATCACAGACTCTTTATTCCTTCTTTTCAAGTTTACTTTATCTTGCATAAAATGTAGATTTACTGAGCTCAAGATGAGTGTATCATGGACTCTTCTACTCCCTCTTTTCCCATGTTTATCCTACGTAGATTTACTGAGCTTAAGATGAATGCATCATGGACTCCTCACTCCCTCTTTTCATGTTTACTTTATCTTATGTAAAATGTAGATTTACTGGGCTTGAGATGAAAGCACCATGGACTCCTCACTCCCTCTTTTCACTTGTTTACCTTATGTAAAAGGTAGATTTACTGACCTCAAGATGAATGTGTCATTGACTTTTTACTCCTTTTTTTCACGTGTTTACTTTACTTTATGTAAAATGTAGATTTCCTGAGCTGGAGACGAATGCCTTGTTGACATGTACAATGTAGATTTATTGATTGCCAATCAGAGCCTTGAGAGAATGTGACCATTTGCCTCTCTGCCTACCCTCCCTTCCTTTATCCCTCCTGCTTGCTCTTTCCCCTTTAAATAGGGTGAAGTTCCCAAACCCTCTTTGAAAACGCACAGGTCACAGATGCTTCTGTGGCTGGTGTTCCTCCCTGGCGTGTCCTCAAACTGCTGCATCAACCTCAGTCAATGGGGACTCCTGCCTTAGTCCCTTTTTCGGTTATATTATGTTAATGGGAAAGACCTATTAGGGAGAGAGAAATTGATGGCACGGGAGAGGGAGGGGAGAGTACATGGAGAGATGTGCTTGAGAGGGTGGCAGGAACGGCATCCAGTTTAGATGGTGGAGGGGCTGGCTTTAGATAGGATGTGGATGGTTCTTTTTTTTTTTTTTCCTCGTGACGGAGTCTCACTCTGTCACCCACGCTGGAGTGCAATGGCACAATCTCAGCTCACTGCAACCTCCACCTCCTGGGTTCAAGCTATTCTCCTGCATCAGCCTTTTGAGTAGCTGGGATTGCAGGCATGCACCACCATGCCCAGCTAATTTTTTGTATTTTTAGTGAGACGGGGTTTCACCATGTTGGCCATGCTGGTCTCAAACTCCTGACCTCATGATCTGCCTGCCTCATCCTCCCAAAGTGCTGGAATTACAGGCATAAGCCACCACACCCGACCTGCTGATTCATTTTATAGCTAAGGCAGGAAGGCAGAGTGAGTGGATGCAGAGGCTGGGAGAGGGACGATGTCATCTAGGGAACTTGGGGACACTCTCCTCCGGTCATTACTAGTTTCTTAGTTAAGAAGAAGGCAAGGTCATCGGCTGAGGATGAAGACGTGTTGGGGTTTGAGGAGATTAGGAATGCAAGAATGATCTGGGGAACAAGGGGGGAAAAGAGGGGGCCAGGTGCTGTGGCTTACGCCTGAAATCCCAGCACTTTGGGAGGCCGAGGCAGGAGGGTCACTTGAGCCCGTGAGTTCAAGACCAGCCTGGGCAACATGATGAGATCCCCATCTCTACAAAAAATAAAACATTAGCCAGGCATGGTGGTGTGCACCTGCGGTCCCAGCTACTGGTGACGGGGGATGCTATGGTGGGGGAAATCACTTGAGCCCAGGAGGCTGAGGCTGCAGTGAGCTGTGATTACACCACTGCACTCCAGCCTGGGTGACAGAGGGAGACCTTGTCTCAACAAAAAAGAAAAGAAAAAAAAGAAAAAAAAAGAAAAAGGAGGAAAAATGAACTAAGGAAATAGGCTGGGCACGGTGGCTCACGCCTGTAATCCCAGCACTTTGGGAGGCCGAGCCAGGCGGATCACCTGAGGTCAGGAGTTTGAGACCAGCCTGACCAACATGGAGAAACCCCATCTCCACTAAAAATACAAAATTAGCCAGGCGTGGTGGCGCATGACTGTGATCCCAGCTACTCGAGAGGCTGAGGCAGGAGAATCGCTTGAACCCGGGAGGCGGAGGTTGTGGTGAGCCGACATCGTGCCGTTGCATTCCAGCCTGGGTAACAAGAGCGAAACTCCCTCTCAAAAAAAAAAAGAGAGAGAGAGAGAACTAGGGAAATAGAGTCTGATTTCCTGGCAGGCATTTTGACTGGCATGAGACATTTGACTTGAAAGACCTGCAGAAGGCAGCAGGCAGCGGCTGTGGTTTGATACCATCGGACATGACCTGGGATTCCCATTAACCAAATTTGGTGTCATCATGACCCAGTCACCGGATCTGGTCACCCTGAGCCCCTCTGCAACTGCTTCAGGTGTTTCCTGGCCGGTAGGGTCACCGCCGAGCAGTGTGATTCACAAATGCCTGCATTATTCATGTTTTTGATCTATGCTAATGAGAACCTTGCCCAAAAGGCTAAATTATTAAGCGCATGGGTGTGGTCTTCGAGCATGCTGTCTAGAAAACCGGGACATGCTGAATTTTCTTGCTGGTTTTGCTTCTTAAAAAAGTTGAGCTTTTACTAACGATTCATAATTGCAAATATATAAATTGAAAATATATAAATATATATTTTCCAATTTACAAAATACATTGAACATAGTGCCTGTTTCACTTTACTATATATGGTGGATATTTTTTCATATCATTAAACAGACTTGTAGACTATCCTTTTTAATGGCCCATCAATTAACAAATCCCCGCACATTGGACATTGAGGTGATTTCCGATTGCGAAGAGAAACAAAATCTTGCCATTGCACTCCAGATGGAAAGCAAAAACTCCATCTCAAAAAAAAATTTTTTTTAATTAAATTAAATTTAATTTAATTTAGAAATTAGCCTGGCGTGGTGGCAGGTGCCTCTAGTCCCAGCTACTCAGGAGATTGAGGCAGGAGGACCGCTCAAGCCCGGGAGCCTGGATAATTATTTAGTTATTTCCATTTTTTGTAGAGATGGGTTCTTGCTGTGTAACGCAGGCTGGTCTCAAACTTCTGGGCTCAAGCAATGCTCCTGCCTCGGCCTCCCAAAATGTTGGGATTTCAGGCATGAGCCACCGAGTCCAGCCATGCTTGGGTTTTTTGAAAACCCACCTGGCTAGGTTGGAGGTGACCCTGAGTGGATAAAGGTTAGGAGTCCACCATTGTTGTTTCCTTTCCCAAAAGAGATGCTGGAGGCTTGGGCTCGGGTAGTGACAGTGGTCCGTGAAGAGAAGATGAAGTTGAGAGATATTTGGGAAGTGACATCTGTTGGGAGAACATGGAAGTGGGTCCACTGTGCTCTCAACCAGCCCATCATACATGATGGAAGGAGGGTCTCCCATGCATTCAACAGTTTCATCCCCACAGTGGCAGCCAAGCTGGGCATGGTGGCTCACGCCTGTAATCACAACACTTTGTGAGGCTGAGGGGGGCGGATTACTTGAGGTCAGGAGCTGGAGAACAACCTGGCCAACACAGCGAAACCCCACCTCTACTAAAAAAATATATATATATATATATTAGCCGGGCATGGTGGCAGGCACCTGTAATCCCAGCTACTCAGGAGGCTGAGGCAAGAGCATCTCTTGAACCTGGGAGGTGGAGGTTGCAGTGAGCTGAGATCATGTCACTGCATTCCAGCCTGGGTGACAGAGTGAGACTCTGTCTCAAAAGAAAAAACCGATCTATTTCCACATCTTCCTCCTATTCTTTCCTGGGAGCAATGAGGAATTGGTGGCCAAAATAATGAAGACTACTGAATCAACGTTTAAAAATTGTTTATATATATGTATACGATATACATATACATCACATGACGCAACATAAAATACATAATATGAAATTTACCTTCTTAATCATTTTCCTTTTTTCTCTTTGGAGAGATAGGGTTTCACTCTGTTAACCAGGCTGGAGTGCAGTGGTGTGATCACAGCTCACTGCAGCCTCAAACTCCTGGGCTTAAGCGATCCTCTCACCTCAGCCTCCCAAGTAGCTGGGACCATAGGTGCACACAACAGTGCCTGGCTAATTTTTTTATTATTTTTTTGTAGAGATGGGGTCTTGCTTTGTAACCCAGGCTGGTTTCAAACTCCTGGCTTCAAACAATTCTCCCGCCTCGGCCTTCCAAAGCGCTGGGATTGCAGACGTGCGCCACCGCACCCGACCCATCTTAACCCTTTTGAAGTTCTGTGGCATTAAATATATTCACATTGTGCAACCGTCACCACCATCAGTCTCCAGAACTTTCTCATCTTCCCAGTCTGAGACTCTGTCCCCATTAAACACTCACTCCCATTACCCCTCCCCCCAGCCCAGCTAACCACCGTTCTGTCTGTCTGTGTCAATTTGAATATTCTAGGTACCTTGTATTAGTGGAATTGTACAATATTGTCTGTTTGTGTGAATAAATTTTTTTTTTTTTTTTTTTTTTTGAGATGGAGTCTCGCTCTGTCACCCAGGCTGGAATGTAGTGGTGCGATCTTGGCTCACTGCAACCTCCACCTCCCGGGTTCAAGCGATTCTCCTGCCCCAGCCTCCCAAGTAGTTTGGATTGCCTGCTTCCATTCCCAGATAATTTTTTTGTATTTTTAGTAGAAACGGGGTTTTGCCGTGTTGGCCAGACTGGGCTTGAACTCCTGACCTAAGGTGATCCGCCCACCTCAGCCTCCCAAAGTGCTGGGATTACAGGCGTGAGCCACTGTGCCTGGCCTGAATCAATATTTGATGCTCAGATTGCACATACTAGAATTCAAGTTATCATCTTAAGTGCCTCATTGATTCAGAAAACATTCACTGAATATGTTATCTTTTTAAAATTTAAATAAATACAGTATTTTTCTATAGAGATGGGAGTCTCAATACATCACCCTGGCTGGTCTCGAATTCCTGGGCCCGAGCAATCTTCCCATCTCGACCTCCCAGAGTGCTGGGATTACAGGCGTGAGCCACCACTCCTGGCCTGGTCTCTGGTATCTTTATTTTCTATCAGAAAAATAGCATGAACAGAAAAAGTATCTTGTTTTAACCCATATGCTACTTTGATTTAAACGAGGAGATTTTTAAAAAATGTTGTATCTCTGTGGACAATTGTAAACACTCCCAAGAAAAAGAAAGGGCTTAGCTAGTTTCTATGGCAACTTAATGTCAGAAACCTAATTCAAAACTCTGAAGACTTATTTTCAGAAACTTTCTTTTTATTTATTTATTTATTTTTGAGACAAGTTCTCGCTGTGTCGCCCAGGCTGGCGTGCAGTGGTGCAATTGTAACTTGCAGCAGCCTTTACTTCCCGGCCTCAATCCACCTTCCCACCTCAGCCTCCTGAGCAGCCGGCACCACAGGCATGCGCCACCATGCCTAGCTGATTTTTTTTTTTTTTTTTTTTCTGAGACAGAGTCTCACTCTGTCACCCAGGCTGGAGGGCAGTGGCATGATCTCAGCTCAGTGCAACCTCCGCCTCCCGGGTTCTAAGCGGTCCTCCTGCCTCAGCCTCTGGAGTAGCTGGTATTACAGGCGTGCACCACCATGCCCGGCTAATTTTGTATTTTTAGTAGAGACGGGGTTTCACCATGTTGGCCAGGCTGGTCTCGAACTCCTGACCCCAGGTAATCCAGCAGCCTTGGCCTCCCAAAGTGCTAGGATTACAGGCGTGAGCCACCACACCCAGCCAGGGCTGGTTTATGATTATTATTTTATTGTAGAGACAGGGCCTTGTCATGTTGTCCAGGCTAGTCTTGAACTCCTGGGCTCAAGCAATCCTCCCACCTTGATCTCCCAAAGGGCTGAGATTACAGGCATGAGCCACCACCCAATCTTCAGAAACTTCTTTAAGGGTCTGGGCGAGGTGATGCTGGTTGGAAATCATATTTTCAACTTATTTTTGCTATTTTTATGTATTCATTCATCAAATAACTGCTGAGCGCCTAAATCTAGGTCAGTCCTGGGCTAGGCACTGGGGAATAAAATGTGGACAAGAGAGATAGGGTGCCGGCTGGAGGTTTGGTCATTTAAGAGAGGCTGCAGCTATCCCTGAGAGAAGCTGTTCACTGATGACACTAGGGTGCACACCGTCCTGGTAGGAGGATGTATTTGGGGCAAAGTGAAGATGCCCACTGTTTTACCCAGGAAACAGTCTGAGGTCCTGATCTAGGTATCCTGAACTGTCTACTTCTTTTTTTTTTTTTGATATGGAGTTTCACTCTTGTTGCCCAGGCTGGAGTGCAGTGGCACGATCTCGGCTCGCTGCAACCTCCACCTCCCCGGTTCAAGCCATTCTCCTGCCTCAGCCTCTCGAGTAGCCGAGATTACAGGCATGCGCCACCACACTTGGCTAATTTTATATTTTTAGTAGAGACGGGGTTTCTCCATGTTGGTCAGGCTGGTCTCAAACTCCCAACCTCAGGTGATCCACCTGCCTTGGCCTCCCAAAGTGCTGGGATTACAGGCGTGAGCCACCGCACCTGGCCTCAATTGTCTGCTTCTAAGCCACTGTATGTTTCTGATTGCGACATGGGATCTATTTTTGCACTTTTTAAAAACTTGAGGCTGGGCACAGTGGCTCACGCCTGTAATCCCAGCACTTTGAGAAGCTGAGCAGGGCGGATCGCTTGAGTCGAGGAGTTTGAGACCAGCCTGGGCAACATCGTGAGGCCCCCATTTCTACCAAAAAAAATACAAAAAATTAGCCAGGTGTGGTGGTGTGTGCCTGTAGTCCCAGCCTCCCGGGAGGCTGAGCTGGGAGGATTGCCTGAGCCCAGGAGGTCAAGGATGCAGTGAGCTGAGATCACACTACTGCACTCCAGCCCGAAGAGCGAAACTCCGTCTCAAAAACAAATAAAAATAAAAATGAAAAACAAACAAACAAAAAACATGAATCAGCTTTTAAAAAGGAGATCCTAGGCCAGGCGTGACGGCTCACACCTGTAATCCCAGCACTTTGGGAGGCCGAGGCAGGTGGATCACTTGAGGTCAGGAGTTCGACATCAGCCTGGTCAAAGTGGTGAAACCCCCATCTCTACTAAAAATACATTTAGCCGGATGTGGTAGCATGTGCCTCTAATCCCAGCTACTCGGGAGGCTGAGGCAGGAGAATCGCTTGAACCCGGGAGGTGGAGGTTGTAGTGAGCCGAGATCACGCCTCTGCACTCCAGCCTGGGTGACAGAGGAAGACTCCGTCTCAAAAAAAAAAGGAGATCCTGACACATGCCACAACATGGATGAACCTTGAGGACATTATACTCAGCGAAATAAGCCAGTCTGAAAAAGACAAATACTATATGATTCCACTTACATGATGTCCCTAGGTAAAGCAGTCAAACTCTTTTTTTTTTTTTTTTTTTTTTTTTTTTTTGAGGCAAAGTCTCGCTTTGTCACCCAGGCTGGAGTGCAGTGGCGCGATCTCAGCTCACTGCAACCTCCGCCTCCCAGATTCAAGTGCTTCTCCTGCCTCAGCCTCCTGAGTAGCTGGGATGACAGGCTACCGCACTCAGCTAATTTTTGTATTTTTAGTAGAGATGGGGGTTTCACCATATTGGTCAGACTGGTCTCGAACTCTTGACCTCGTGATTTGCCTGCCTCAGCCTCTCAAACTGCTGGGATTACAGGTGTGGGCCAGTAGTCAAACTCTTAGAAGTAGAAAATACAATGATGCTTACCAGGAGCTGGGAGGTGGGGGAACAGGGGAGTGGTGGAAGCTCAGTGGATACAGAGTTTCCGTTTTTCTGGCTGAATAAATTATAGAGATCTCTCGTTCAATAATGCACCAAGAGTTAACACTATTGTACTATACATACACTTACAAATGGTTAAGATTATATATTTTATGGAATTTTTTACCACAATAATGAAAAAGAAGAGCCTAGCACAGTGCTGGCCATATAAAGGCTCAATAAATGTTTGCTGAAAATTTAAAAAGAAAAAAAAAAGGCCAGGCGCGGTGGTTCACAGGTACCTGTAACCCCAGCACTTTGCAGGGCTGAGGTGGGAGAATTACTTGAGCCCAGGAGTTCGAGACCAGCCTGGGCAATGTGGCAAAACCCTGTCTCTCAAAAAAAAAGTATATTAAAAAAATTAGCCTGGCATGGTGGTGTGTGCCTGTAGTACCAGCTAGTTGGGAGACTGAGGTGGGAGGATCGCTTGAGCCTGGGAGGTCAAGGCTGCAGTGAGCTGAGATCGTGCCACTGCACTCCAGCCTCGGCAACAGAGCAAGACCCTGTCACAACAGAAACAAAATCTTGAGTTGTCTAGTCCTGGCCTCAGCCTCAGAATTTTCTTTTCCGAACATGTTAGTTTTGTGGGTTGGGAATGCTGGCTTGATTTCCTCCTTTTTGCCTTTTGAGTGTGTGCAATTTATGGTATAGCTGGGAAATGTCCAAGTCAAGACATTTGTAGGAAAATCACATCACTTAGCCCCATCTCCTGTGCCGGACGAGTCCTGTGTGTGCGCTTGGTGACAATGGCTTTGAGTCTGTCAACTCTAGATTGAGGTCAGCCTTACACACCCATAGCTCCCAAAGCTGAAAACAGGCCTGCCTCAAATGGTACCCGCTAACATCTGGGGAGCCTTTTCAGCTTACGGAGCACCCCTGTATGTGTTTGTCTTAGTTCAGGCCACCATCTCCACCTTATCAGGCATCCAGAACCTTCTCCACACTTTGCCAACAGAGTTCGTTTGCAGAATTGAGGCCTTAGTTAAGGTTTGTTGAGGTTTGTTGTTTGTTCCCACCCACATTCCCTTGAGATATAAATAGAAAAAAAAAAAAAGGAGGTTTCATGAGTAAGACAAGACATTTGAGCTACATCCACTTGATCCTTGAAAAGGAAATCTAAGAGGTTGTAACTATCACTTTTTCTAGCCTATATAAGGTAGGTCAGCAAGGTAGCAAAAGCCCATCTGTTGTTTTGCTCCTTCAGCTCTTTTTCCTGATTCTTCTTGGGGGGAACCTAAAACGGTGAGTAACCTGTGGGCCCACCAGACCCCAGAGTCTTCTTCACTGCGTGCGGTGAGTAACTGGTGGGCCCACGAGACCCCAGACTCTTCTTCACTGCGTGCGGTGAGTAACTGGTGGGCCCACCAGACCCCAGACTCTTCTTCACTGCGTGCGGTGAGTAACTGGTGGGCCCACCAGACCCCAGACTCTTCTTCACTGCGTGCGGTGAGTAACTGGTGGGCCCACCAGACCCCAGACTCTTCTTCACTGCGTGCATTCGTATTAGGCTTAGGTGCTTAGACTCCTCTTTTCCCATGGCTTTGACACCTGGAAGGATTTTAGTCTCTGGGAGATGGGCTTTTCCTCCATCTGCTTCTGCCTTTCAGGACAGATAGCAGGCCTTCTTCCACAGAATGTCTGCAAGCGGCCAAACTGTATCCTTCCCCCGTAGAAATTGCAACATTGCATCTCTCGGGCTGGTGTAGGAAAATGCCAGTGCATTTGTAGCATGGTTTGTAGCTGCCTGTGGAAATGACTGATTATGTCAGTATAATTTTTATAAGAAAACAACTGAATCCTTCTTTAGGTCATGTATTTTTTTTTTTTTTCATTTCTGGCATATATTCAAAAGAAGTCTCTGAGATAAAAAGGGCTGGGGTCTTTTTGGTATCTGGTTTTAATTTGGATATTTTGTCCCGTCACTTAATACAAAACCATGCTTATCACATTTTAAAAATTCTAGACAGGCCTGGCTCGGTGGCTTACGCTTGTAATCCCAGCAACTTGTGAGGCCAAGGTAGGCAGATCACCTGAGGTCAGGAGCTCGAGACCAGCCTGGCAAACATGGCGGAACCCCGTCTCTACTAAAAACACAAAAATTAGCCAGGCGTGATAGTGCACACCTGTCATCCCAGCTACTCGGAAGGCTGAGGCAGGAGAATCACTTGAGCCCAGGAGGCGGAGTTTGCAGTGAGCCGAGATGGTGCCACTGCACTCCAGCCTGGGCAACAGAGTCAGACTCCATTTCAATTGAAAAAAAAAATCTAGACACACAGGCAGTTTCAGTGGGCCTGAGATGTGTTTCCCCTGGATGTGCACGTCCCTGCTTCTGGCTTATCACATCTCGTTTGTTCTGTGTGAGTAGGTAGAAAATGAGCATCACGGACGTGCTCAGTGCTGACGACATTGCAGCAGCCCTCCAGGAATGCCAAGGTAGAGGGGACGTGGGGCGGGATGGGATTTCTTCACAGCTTTGCACCTTCAGCGAAGCAACACAAAATCAAAATGTAGGCCACGCAGCCAGATGCAGTGGCTCACACCCGTAATCCCAGCACTTTGGGATGCCGAGGCGGGTGGATCACAAGTCAGGAGTTCGAGACCAGCCTGGCCAAGATGGTGAAACCCCATCTCTACTAAAAATACAAAAAAATTAGCTGGGCATGGTGGTGGGTACCTGTAATCCCAGCTACTTGGAAGGCTGAGGCAGAGAATTGCTTGAACCCGGGAGGCGGAGGTTGCAGTGAGCTGAGATTACACCACTGCCCTCCAGCCTGGGAGACAGAGCAAGACTCTGTCTCCAAAAAAAAAAAAAAAAAAAAAAAAAATGTAGACCAGGCATGGTGGCTCACATCTGTAATCCCAACACATTTTGGAGGCCAAGGTGAGAGGACTGTTTGGGCCCAGGAGTTTGAGACCAGCCTGGGCAACACAGCAAGGCTCCATCTCTACAAAATAAAAATAAAAACAAAAACTAGCATGGCATTGTGGCATACGCCCGTGGTCCCAGCTGCTAGGGAGACTGAGGTAGGAGGATCACTCAAGCCCAGGAGGTTGAGGCTGTGGTGAGCTATGATCACTACACTGCACTCTAGCCTGGACGACAGAGTGAAACTCTGTCTCTAAATAAATAAATAAATAAATAAATAAATAAATAAGAGCTTGGCTGGAAAGTTCGTGGAATTGGAGAAGAAAACTACTATTTATCAGATAACTAAAATTATAGAGATCTGGGATCTGAGCACACAAGTACACTTCTGTAAGACAAAAGAAACCTACAAAACATGAAAGCAAGAAATCACTGAAGGGCCAGGTGTGGTGCTCACGCCTGTAATCCCAGCACTTCCAGAGGCCAAGGCCAGTGGATCACTTGAGGTCAGGAGTTCAAGACCAACCTGGCCAGCATGGCAAAACCCTGTCTCTATTAAAAATACAAAAATGATCTGGGCACGGGGGTGCACGCCTGTAATCCCAGCTACTCGGGAGGCTGAGGCAGGAGAATCACTTGAACTTGGGAGGCAGAGATTGCAGTGAGCCGAGATCATGCCACTGCACTCCAGCCTGGGTGACAGAGTGAGACTGTCTCAAAAATAAAAAAAGAAAGAAAGAAAAGAAAAAAAAAAGAGAAAGAAATCGCCAAAGGCCGTTTAGCCTGTTGAAATCCAGTGATTGCATTTCCCCCTACCAATTAGACCAGGGATGTTGGGGGCTCAGCTACACAGCCTGTAAAGTGGGCCAGGGGGAGGGGGAGGCACAGAGGAGAGGACAAGGGAAAAGGGAAATGGACAAAACCAAGTGGAGGAGGGAAGGCTGGGGCAGAGGGGACATGGGATGCCATCACAGAGCCATCAAGTCTCAGCTGTCCCAAAATCTTGGACCAGTTGAGCATCCCCGTAGCTCAGGGATATTGTTGAAGTATTTTTAATCATCTGTGTTTTCAGTACCTTGGCCCCAATATAGAATGTGATCCAATGAGTGTCAGAATAACTCATTCTCTGTTCTTCAGACCCAGACACTTTTGAACCCCAAAAATTCTTCCAGACGTCAGGCCTCTCCAAGATGTCAGCCAGTCAGGTGAAGGACGTTTTCCGGTTCATAGACAACGACCAGAGCGGGTACCTGGATGAAGAAGAGCTTAAGTAAGCTTTGTCCTGAGTCTGTCTGGTACCCGGCACTGCTGGGTGGCCCTGGGGTGCAATGGGGGCCAGGATGCTCGGTATTTCTTCAATGGCCAGCCTCAGTGTTGGTCATTCAACCAAGCATCATTAAAGCAAAGGACATGAGTCAGTTGACCACACATCTACCCAGGCAAAGCCCTCAACATGGGCAGTGAAGACTGCAGGTGCAAAGATTCTTTTTTTTTTTTTTTTTTTTTTTGAGACAGGGTCTCGCTCTGTCACCCAGGCTGGAGTGCAGTGGGATGATCTCAGCTCCCTGCAGCCTCTGCCTTCCAAGTTCAAGTGATTCTCATGCCTCAGTCTCTCAAGTAGCTGGGATTACAGGAGCATGTCACCACGTCCAGCTAATTTTCGTATTTTGAGTAGAGATGGGGTTTCACCATGTTGCCCAGGCTGGTCTCAAACTCCTGGCTTCAGGTGATCCTCCTGCCTTGGCCTCCCAAAGTGCTGGGATTACAGGTGTGAGCCACCACACCCCACCGCAAAAATTCTTTGGTGTAAGGGATTTCCCTTGGCAAATGGACTTTTAAAAACTAAAACTTTGGCTAAACTTGGTGGCTCACGCCTGTAATTCCAGCTACTCAGAAGACTGAAGCACAAGAATCGCTTGAAATCAGGAGGAAGAGGTTACAGTGAGCCGAGATCGTGCAGCTGCACTCCAGCCTGGGTGACAGAGAGAGACTCTGTCTCAAATAAATAAATAAATAAAAATTAAAAACACTAAAAGCTTAAAAATGGGCCAAGCACTGTGGCTCACACTTACAATCCCAGCCCTTTGGGAGGCTGAGGTGGGCGGAATTACTTGAGTGAGCCCAGGAGTTCAAGACCAGTCTGGGCAACATGACAAAACCTTGTCTCTACAAAAAATTACAAATGTTGGCCGGGCGTGGTGGCTCAAGCCTGTAATCCCAGCACTTTGGGAGGCCGAGACAGGCGGATCACGAGGTTAGGAGATCGAGACCATCCTGGCTAACACGGTGAAACCCCGTCTCTACTAAAAAATACCAAAAAAAAAAAAAAAAAACCACACACAAAAAAACTAGCCAGACGTGGTGGCGGGCGCCTGTAGTCCCAGCTACTCGGGAGGCTGAGGCAGGAGAATGGCGTAAGCCCAGGAGGTGGAGCTTGCAGTGAGCTGAGATCAGGCCACTGCACTCCAGCCTGGATAACAGGATAACAGAGCGAGACTCCGTCTCAAAAAAAAAAAAACAAAAAAACAAATGTTAGTGGGGCATGGTGGGGAGCACCTGTCATCCCAGCTCCTTGGGAGGTTGAGGCAGAAGGATTCATTGAGCCCAGGAAGTGGAGGCTGCAGTGAGCCATGATGGTGTCACTGCCTTCCAGCCTGGGTGACAGAGCAAGACCCTGTCTCAAGAAAAACCCAAAAACCAAACCAAACCAAAAAAAAACCCTTAAAAATGAAATGCCCACCATTGGTTTCTACAGCTTAAGGAAACTTCTGCTTGCTAAGACCTTGGCTAATTATTGCAAGTGCTGGAAACAGATGATTTGCTTAAAGGAAGAACAAAAGTATAAACACAGAGATGCATGATCTTTCAGAAAATCCCCATGGATCTTTATTCTCCTGTAGGTTTTTCCTCCAGAAGTTTGAGAGTGGTGCCAGAGAACTGACCGAGTCAGAAACCAAGTCCTTGATGGCTGCTGCGGATAATGATGGAGATGGAAAAATTGGAGCAGAGGGTACGTCCGCGCCTGTACGTAGCATAAAACATTCTAGCTCAGGAAGCATCCGTGAGAGCTTGGGCTGTGAGATCCAACCGATGTGGCTTAAAATCTCCCTTTCTTAACCTTACCGAGCCTCAGTCTTCTCATCTGTAAAATGGGGCTAAAGTAAGGATGCAAATGATGTGTATAAAAACCCTGGCATAATGCTCGGCAGGTGCTATAGAAGCTGGTCACACTGGTCATTGTCTAGGAGCTGCAAAATATCCTTCACCTGACTAGGGGACTACGTAGCCACCTGGCCAGTTATTTGCAAGATGCCGTAATGCACCTGCATATAGCACAAGGAATTTCCTCCAGTGGGGTTTGAACCCCTCAAAATAAGGGGAAAATTTACATCTTCAGACCAGAGTCCATTGGCGTGCGTGGGAAGGCCTCTTCGTTTTCAAGGGTTTAGACAAATATGTTTTATTGGACATTAGCCCGCCAAGTGGATAATATTAAACAAAGAACAAATAAGCTAACCTCATTTACTGCATCTTCCGTAGGCAGAATCCTAGGTTTGAGCTTTAGTATACACTAGCACAGCTGTAGGACCATTTTCACTTGCTTTTGTCACATTGCTAGCGTGCTTTTTAGCTACTTTGTGCCTGCCAACTCAGCAGAACGTATGGTGGTCCTTCTGGTGGTGCCAATTTGAAATTTAAAATTGCCACATTAGATGCTTATTTAAAAAAAAAACAAAAAACCTGTTCAAAATTACACCACTATCACTTACTACATGGGAGTTAATGCAGATAGATAGCTCATAAAAACAGATTAGGTAAGGGGGGGATTGACTTATTTAAACATAACCACGGGCTGGGCGTGGTGGCTCAAGCCTGTAATCCCAGCACTTTGGGAGGCCAAGGCGGGCAGATCCCCTGAAGTCAGGAGTTCAAGACCAGACAGACCAACATGGTGAAACTCCATCTCTATTAAAAATATTAAAAATTAGCTGTGCATGGTGGTGCGCGTCTGTAATCCTAGCTACTCAGGAGGCTGAGGCAGGAGAATCACTTGAACCCAAGAGACGGAGGTTGCAGTGAGCCAAGATCATACCATTGCACTCCAGCCTGGGCAACAAGAGTGAAACTCTGTCTCAAAAAAAAAAAAAAAAAAAAAAAAGATAAACATAACCATGAAAGATTTCCAAATAAACAAAGCTTATCAATAAATATAAAGCAAAATCTCCAGGTTTTTATATCAATCTGTAACATCCATACCTTGTTATTATTACTATTATCCTTCTTTTAGTAACAGAAACTTTTGGAGGTAGGTTCAATGGAGGAGAGTCAGTTCAAAGTCCCACCCTATCAAATATATCCTAAAAATGCAATACCCAGCTACAGAATAGAGAAAGGAAACCTCCCCTTGCTGTCTGAAATTGACCAGACGATAAGTTAAATGTTCACAGATGGCCACAGGTAATTACACTGAATTCATTCATTCATTCATTCAAAATGAACGAACAGAAGTGATGGGCTTGACAAGTTCTAATTCAAAGGCCTCTATTGCAAAGCTGAAGATGTTTGTTAAATAACATTATTCAGAGAAAGGGAACCCTGTGGACTCCCTGGAGATATAGTCATTGATACCCAGGTCTCCTCCCCTCCCCTCTCCTTTTTTTGAGATGGAGTCTGGCTCTGTCGTCCAGGCTGGAGTGCAATGGCATGATCTCAGTTCACTGCAACCTCCGTCTCCCGGGTTCAAGCGATTCTCCTGCCTCAGCCTCCCGAGCAGCTCGGATTACAGGCGCGTGCCACCACGCCCAGCTAAGTTTTGTATTTTTAGTGGAGACAGGATTTCTCCATCTTGGCCAGGATGGTTTCAATCTCATGACCTCATGATCCACCTGCCTCGGCCTCCCAAAGTGCTGGGATTACAGGCGTGAGCCACTGCGCCCAGCTGGTTTTCCTTTCTTTTGTCCCCTCCAAGGGGGCCATGCCCATCATCTGACAATTTTCTTCACTTCCTTCCCTCTTTGGAATTCTCATTGGCCACGGCATGTCTGTAAAGAACCAAGCCACCTCCACTGACCCTGTTCTCACCTCTTCTGTTCTAGAATTCCAGGAAATGGTGCACTCTTAAAAGCCCCAGTGTCTGGAGAAAAGAGAGAAAGGAATGATCACCTGGAAGGATTCCAAAGCCCTGGGAATGGGGAACCCCA
Organism: Chlorocebus sabaeus; assembly: GCF_047675955.1. NCBI lineage: Eukaryota > Metazoa > Chordata > Mammalia > Primates > Cercopithecidae > Chlorocebus > Chlorocebus sabaeus. The sequence goes on from NC_132931.1 coordinate 14,787,334, forward strand.
CATCCTACCCCTACCTAATTTGTTAATTTCCCGGAAACCTTCTGCAGTTTGCTCATTGTTTCAGCCAGGTCATGAGAGAGTCGCTCACGACGTTCTCGGTGGTGGATATGCCCTGACGACTGCTGTAAGCCCCCTTCCCCCAACAGGCAATGCCTCTAAAAATCACCCAATAAAGACAGGCTTCTCATCATCTGCCGATGTGTGGGCGTGTTTTTTTCTCAGCACGACACTCAAGCAAGCTGGGACCAAGGGCGTTTCGTCAGATTTCTGGTCCCATCAAGCCTGAAGCGGGCCACGCTGGTGTTACGCTTGAGCAAACAAGGAAATCAGGTTTTGGAGGATTTTTTTGGTTGTTTCTTCAAAGTTACAAATAAATGCCATTGTCATGCTAGGATTTTTCTCAGCAAATCTTCTGACACTGAAATTAATAGAAAGGGATTTTAGCCAGCATAAAATCACTCTTTTTTTTTTTTTTGAGACAGAGTCTTACTCTGTCACCCAGGCTGGAGTGCAGTGGTTCAATCTTGGCTCACTGCAACCTCTGCCTTCCGAGTTCAAGCTGTTGTCCTGCCTCAGCCTCCCAAGTAGCTGGGATTACAGGTGCACACCACCACGCCCGGCTAATTTTTGTATTTTTAGTAGAGATGGGGTTTCACCATGTTGGCCATGCTGGTCTCAAACTCCTGACCTCAAGTGATCCGCCCACCTTGGCCTCCCAAAGTGCTGGGATTACAGGCAAGTCACTGCGCCCAGCCAATCACTCTTACCAGTGTGTTTTCTGCCATGTGTTAGTTAGAAAGCCACTTTGCTTTTAATTAAGATAAAACAGAACACGTGTCTGTAGCGGTCTGTAAAGCTCAGGAGAGACTTGCATTTCCAGGTTAGTACAAAGAGACCCATTTCCTCTTTATTATTTATCTTTATTTATTTATTTTGAGACAAGGTCCGGCTCTGTCGCCCAGGCTGGAGTGCAGTGGCATGATCTCAGCTCACTGCAACCTCTGCCTCCTGGACTCAAACCATCCTCCCACCTCAGCTTCCTCAGTAGCTGGGACTACAGGCATGCACCACCACACCCGGCTAACTTGTATTTTTGGTAGAGGTGAGGTCTTGCTATGTTGCTTAGGCTGATATCGAACTCCTGGTCTCAAGCGATCCTCCCACCTCAGCCTCCCAAAGTGTTGGGATAACAGGCCTGAGCCACCGCACCTGGCCTTACTTTTTATTGTTTATTTATTAGTGATGGTGGGGGTGGGTCTCGCTATGTTGCTCAGGCTGATCTCAAACTCCTGGGCTCAAGCCATCCTCCCACCTCAGCCTCCCAAAGTGTTGGGATAACAGGCGTGAGCCACCGCACCCAGCCTTACTTTTTATTGTTTATTTATTAGAGATGGTGGGGGAGGGTCTCACTATGTTGCTGAGGTTGGTTTGGAACTGCTGGTCTCAAGCCATCCTCCCACTTCAGCCTCCCAAAGTGCTGGGATTGCAGGTGTGAGCCACCATAGACCTATTTTCAAGTTTTTTTTCTTCTTTTTTTTGAGACAGTCTCACTCTGTCACCCAGGCTGGAGTGCGGTGGCATGATCTCAGCTCACTGCAACCTCTGCCTCCTGGGTTCAAGCGATTCTCCTGCCTCATCCTCCCGAGTAGCTGGGATTACAGGTGCCTGCCACCACGTGTGGCTAATTTTGTATTTTTAAAGACAGGGTTTCACCATGTTGGCCAGGCTGGTCTCGAACTCCTGATCCCAGGTGATCCACCTGCCTAGGCCTCCCAAAGGTGTCTTAGGCATGACCACCATACCTGGCCATCTTCTTCTTCTTCTTTGAGAAACAAGCTCTCAAAAAAAAGAAAAAAGAAAAAAGCTAGCGAGAGAGAGCAAGAGAGAGAAACAAGCTCTCAGAGAGGCTCACCTGCTCTCGCCCATCCTCTGACAGCTCCCCCTTCTCTTTCTCAGCCACTGGTTTCCTGGCTCTAAGGCGATTCACCTGAGCCCAGCACACCTAGACTCGCCTTGGCATTTGAGGCTATAGCCTCCGGGGTTCTGTGACGTGGGCTGTCATGAGGGCTGGGCAGTCTCAAGCCAGGAAATTCTCACCAGGCTGGTTTCCAGGTGGCACATTAAAGCTCTTCTCTCTGGCTAACCCTGCAAGTGGAGGACTCCTGGAAGCAATTGAGGCATTTTCTGGAGCGCTTGTGTAAAAGCTCACACTTTTTACTAAACCCTCCACCTCACAAGAGACCTTGGGGCTCTTCCAGATGGCTTCTGGCACACTAACCAGCTTCGTGGCTTTTGAACTCTGTTTTCTGGAGGGTCATGTTAAATGTAGTTCCTCAAAGTATGGGGCACATACTAATAGGGGGCCTCAGGATGACTTTAGGGGGACAGGGACAAACTTTATTTATTTATTTATTTATTTATTTATTTTTACAGTATCACTCTCAGCATAGTGACTTTTTGTTTTGTTTTGTTTTTTGAGACAGAGTCTCACTCTGTTGCCCAGGCTGGAGTGCAGTGGCTCACTGCAACCTTCGCCTCCTGGGTTCAAGCGATTCTGCTGCCTCGGTCTCCTGAGTAGCTGGGATTACAGGCATGCACCACCACGCCCAGCTAAGTTGTATCTTTAGTAGAGAAGGGGTTTCGCCATGTTGGCCAGGCTGGTCTTGAACTCCTGACCTCAGGTGATTCGCCCACCTCGGCCTCCCACGGTGCTGGGATTACAGGCGTGAGCCACCGCACCTGGCTGAGCCTTGATTCTTAAAACAATCCACATTTTGCCTTCACCGCCACACCATACACTGGTATATTCTGATCTGCTATTTTCTTTTCACTGCACCGGCCATCCCCAGCTAAGGATTCTTTGTCTCATCAACAGTTCTAAACGGGTGATTCTGTCGTTCCATGGGGCTTCTGACCACCACATATACCTCAAAGAAACAACGTGGATGATAACGCTTTTTAAATCACAGTTGTGAGTTTTTCATGGACCAAGAACTCCTTCCCCACTGGAGCTGCCAAGACAACCTCACCCTAATCTAGGTTAAGAGCATGGATTTCGGCCGGGCACGGTGACTCAAGCCTGGAATCCCAGCACTTTGGGAGGCTGAGACGGGCGGATCACAAGGTCAGGAGATCGAGACCATCCTGGCTAACACGGTGAAACCCCGTCTCTACTAAAAAATACAAAAAACTAGCCGGGCGAGGTGGCGGGCGCCTGTAGTCCCAGCTACTCGGGAGGCTGAGGCAGGAGAATGGTGTAAACCCGGGAGGCAGAGCTTGCTGTGAGCTGAGATCCGGCCACTGCACTCCAGCCTGGGCGACAGAGCGAGACTCCGTCTCAAAAAAAAAAAAAAAAAAAAAAAAAAGCATGGATTTCTCTCTCTCTCTTTTTTTTTTTTTTTTAAATAGAGATGGCGGGGTGGGGGTTCTCACTATGTTGGCCAGGGTGGTCTTGAACTCCTGGCCTCAATCAGTCCTCCCACCTGGGCCTCTGAACATGCTGGGATTACAAGCATGAGCCATACGCCTGGCCTAATTTCTCTTATTTCTTTTCTGTCAATCAGGAGGGCACCTGAATAGGAAAAATGACTAAAGGGGGTTATATGGAGCCCCCAGGGGACACTGTGTCATTAAGTCTTACATAGCAAGACCCATCTCTACAAAAATAAACTAGTGCCCCAAGAGGTTTCCTCCTAGTCACAGGTGGAATTAAATGCTCCAAGAGCGTTCCCCAAATCCAAACAACACAATTAAAAACTGCTGTGAGTAAAGCCAAGCTCATTAGGATTGGATTAGGTCAAGACTATTAGGCCTGACTGTCTTAGGGAAAATGCTTAGATGTATACAAAGGGATAAATAGCCAGAAATTTTCTTTTGTTTTTATTTTTTTGAGTCAGAGTCTCGCTCTGTTGCCCAGACTGGAGAGCAGTGGTGCGATCTCAGCTCATGCAACCTCCACCTCCCGGGTTCAAGCAATTCTCTTGCCTCAGCTTCCTGAGAACTGGGATTACAGGCGTGCGCCACCACACCCAGCTAATTTTTGTATTTTTTGTAGACACGGGGTTTTGCCATGTTGGCCAGGCTGGTCTCAAACTCCTGGCCTCAATTGATCCACCTGCCTTGGCCTACCCAAAGCGCTGGGATTACAGGCGAGAACCACTGTGCCCAGCCGGATTTTCTATAGGTAGAATTTCAGTAGGTTATTCATAAATTTTATTCTACTGTTTCAAAAGTATAATTCAAATGGACAATTATTTTTGTCCACTTCAAAGAACAGTACACTACTTTTTCATTCTTCCAACCCGATCTTAGGGACTCATTTCAGAGTCTCTCTCAACAGCCAATAAGCAGCAATAATGAAGCACTGTCTCTAACACCCAAGAAGTGCCAGGTGGTATGCTTACACGAAACCTGATAATCTCGTCTTTACTCATACCGGATTTTAATTATGTTATTTGAATTCTGAGTATGCTCTGGTGGGGTTGAGGGGGGATTTACTCCACCTGTGCATACAAGTAAAACTCTTTGGGGATTAGAAAAAAAAATTTTTAGAGATTGGGTCTTGCTATATTGCCCAGGCTGGAGTGTGGTGATGCAACCATAGCTCACTGCAGCCTCCAACTCCTGAGCTCAAATGATTCTCCTGCCTTAGCCTCTCAAGTAGCTGGGACTACAGGTGGTCACCACTGCACCCAGCTAAGTTTTGAATTTTTTATAGAGACAGGGTCTTGTTATGTTGCCAGGGGTGGTCTGGAACTCCTAACCTCAAGTGATCCTCCCAGCTGAGCCTCCCAAAGTGCAGAGATCACAGGCATGAACCACCATGGCCAACCTCTTTGCACATCTGAGCATATTCATTAATTAGCACTTTTTTATTTAGTTGTTATTTTTCTTTTTTTTTTTTGTTTTTGTTTTTGAGACGGAGTCTCGCTCTGTCACCCGGATCTCTGCTCACTGCAAGCTCCACCTCCCGGGTTTACGCCATTCTCCTGCCTCAGCCTCCCGAGTAGCTGGGACTACAGGTGCCCGCCACCTCGCCCGGCTAGTTTTTTGTATTTTTTTAGTAGAGACGGGGTTTCACCGTGTTAGCCAGGATGGTCTCGATCTCCTGACCTCATGATCCGCCCGTCTCGGCCTCCCAAAGTGCTGGGATTACAGGCTTGAGCCACTGCGCCCGGCCTAGTTGTTATTTTTCTAAGTTTGCATTTTGTTTTAAAAATTAGCGTTTCCAAGTCTTTGATGGGAAGTATAATTTGAAAATAATCTTTTTAAGTTACCCGAGTTGAGTCATTACATAAATTTCATACGAATTTCCTACTGAACATGTATCTCACAATGAAAAGAATAAAAGGAGATGTAGTAAAATGGTAATACTAGTTATCACCGGCTGGGAGGAGTACAGAACAGTGAGAGAAGACTGGAGCCTTTATAAAAGTGCAGCCTGGGCCAGGTGCATTGGCTCACGCCTCGGCCTCCCAAAGTGCTGGGGGCTGAGGCGGCCGGATCACCTGAGGTCAGGAGTTCGAGACCAGCCTGGCCAACATGGTGAAACCGCGTCTCTACTAAAAGTACAAAAATTAGCCAGGTGTGGTGGCAAGCACCTGTAATTCCAGCTACTTGGGAGGCTGAGGCAGGAGGGCAGGAGAATCGCTTGAACCCAGGAGGTGGTGGTTGCAGCAAGCCGAGATCACACCACTGCCACTCCAGCCTGGGTGACAGAGAGAGACTCCATCTCAAAAAAAGAAAAAAAAGAAAAAAAGAAAAAGCAGCATAGTAACTAGAGAAAATGAAGGAAAAAAATTAAAATTAAAAAGACCAGTCTGGACAACATAGGGAGACCCTGTCTCTAAAAAAAAACTTAAAAATTAGCTGGGTGTGGTAGCATGCCCCTGTGGTCCCAGCTACTTGGGAGGCTGAGGTGGGAGGGATCCCTTGAGCCTGGAAGTTGAGGCCACAGTGAGCCATGATCACTCCACTACATTCCAATCTGGGTGACGGAGCGAGACCCTGTCTCAAAAATAAATTAATAAAATAAAATAAACAAGAAAAGAGATGCAGAGTTTGCCCAATTATTATCACTAAACCAAAGTAGTAATACATTCTTTTTTTTTTTTTTTTTTTGAGACAGTTTCGCTCTGTTGCCCTGAGGCTGGAGTGCAGTGGCGTGATCTCGGCTCACTGCAACCTCTGCCTCCCAGGTTAAAGTGCTCTTCCCACCTCAGTTTCCCAAGTAGCTGGGATTATAAGCGCCCGCCACCATGCCCAGCTGATTTTTGTATTGTTGCTTGAGTTGGAGTTTCACCATATTGGCCAGGCTGGTCTCAAACTCCCAGTCTCAGGTGATGCACCCGCCTCAGCCTCCCAAAGTGCTGGGATTACAGGCATCAGCCACCGCACCTGGCCCAAAGTAGTAATAAATTCTGATCTCAAAAAAATCTGTCATGCCAAGAGTGTGTCCCACACGCAGATTAATGAAAGCTTGGCACGCCATTCTATTCCCAAAATTTCTATTCATTGTTCGACTCATTTGTATGTCTTTTTATGTACTGAAGGAAAATGTTAAATATAACATACCCAAAATGAAATCAAAACTCTAGAGAAAATTATAACAATCCAGTAAAGGGATTGACAAACATACAGCCAACTTTATCTTTGTGCTTGCCGTCTCTATTTTTACCTAATTTGCAGATGACCACAGGTCTACCTCAAGAGAGCTTGTTCTCAGCACCCAAACGACGCATGTTGACTTTGCTGTTGCTGAGACAGAGTTTCGCTCTTGTCACCCAGGCTGGAGTGCAGTGGTGCAATCTCTGCTCACTGCAACCGCCGCCTCCCGGGTTCAAGCGATTCTCCTGCCTCAGCCTCCCGAGTAGCTGGGATTACAGGCATGCGCCACCACGCCTGGCTAATTTTGTATTTTTAGTAGAGACGGGGTTTCTCCATGTTGGTCAGGCTGGTCCCCATCTCCCGACCTCAGGTGATCCGCCCACCTTGGCCTCCCAAAGCGCTGGGATTACAGGCGCGAGCCGCCGCACCCGGGTATATGCTGACTTTGAAATGAAAGTCTATGGCCAGGTGTGGTGCCTCACACTTGTAATCCCAACACTTTGGAAGGCCAAGATTCAAGGATCACTTAAGCCCAGGAGTTTGAGACTAGCTTGGGCAACATAGCAAGATCCTGTCTCTACAAAAAATGTAAAAGTTAGCTGGGTGTGGTGACGCAGCTGTAGTCCCAGTCATTCAGGAGGACGCCTTGGCCCATGGAGGTGGAGGCTGCAGTGACCTGTGATCGCACCACTGCACTCCAGTCTGGATGATAGACCAAGACCCTATCTCAAAAAAAAAAAAAAAGAAAGAAAGAAAGAAAAAAGAAAGAAATGAAGGTCTAGACTGCAATGTAGGTCACAGACCTGAAAAAACAAGCATCCTGTTATTTTCACTAATTGCTTATAAAACAGGACTGGAACTGTGGCTTTCATTTTGACTATTTTTACTTACTTATAATTTTGGCTTATAGTTTGGGAGAGTAGTTCATATTTTGGTAGAACGTGATTTTGTTTTTGTTTTTGTTTTTGTTTTTGTTTTTGAGATGGAGTCTCACTCTGTCACCAGGCTGGAGTGTGGTGGCACGATCTCGGCTCACTGCAACCTCCGCCTGCCGGGTTGGCAAGTCTCCTGCCTCAACCTCCCAAGTAGCTGGGATTACAGGCGCCTGCCACCACACCTGGGTAATTTTTGTATTTTTAGTAGAGATGGGGTTTCACCACTTTGGCCAGACTGGTCTTGAACCCCTGACCTCAGGTGATCCACCCACCTTGGCCTCCCAAAATGCTGGGATTACAGGTGTGAGCCACTGTGCCCGTCCAGAATATGATCTTAAAACCAGCTTTGTGCGTTTGCTTTGGCAGCACGTATACTAAAATTGGAACAATACAGAGATTGGCATAAAAAAATAAAATTTTAAAAACTAGCTTTGAATGTTTAGTGGTTGAGACTAATAAGAATTATTAAAATACTTCAAACATTATCTAGTATTTTGCTTCAGCATCTGTACATTATGAAGCATTTATAAGATTTTGTATTTACAAAATACTATGAAGTAGGATTTTGTAAATACTTTTTTGTAAATACTATTTTGTAAGTACTACTAATTAGTAAATACTTCAGTCATTTGTAAATACTAAGTATTTTAATATTTAGCACTACTACATAATTGCACAAATCTGTAATTAATTAGTATTTTGTAATAGTTATTTGCTAAGTACTGCTACTCAGTAAATATGTTAGCATTTTGTAAGTAGTTATTTGCTAAGTACTGCTACACAGTAAACACTTTCCTATTTTGTAAGTAGTCATTTGCTAAGTACGGCTATTCAGTAAATGTTTTAGTATTTTGCAGGTAGTCATTTGCTAAGTACTGATACTCAGTTAAATGCTTTAGTATTTTGTAAGTAGTTATTTACTAAGTAGTAGTACTTAGTAAAGACTTAGTAGCGGTATTTACAAAGTCGTTCTTTCTAGCTCATAAGCAAAGTGTAGCAAAACAGTGAAGACAGGAAATACTTGTCTATTTGTACAGGTTTACAGGCTACATAGTTAATTCTGTGCCGTGACTGCAGTTTAATTTTACGTAATGAGCACTCAGGAATCCAATTGCAAGCAAAAACCTATCTTATATCTTCTGCTCATGTTAAGGTGTGGGGTTACTTTGCAAACACTAAGAAGACAGATGAAATTGGAATCACCAGGATGGTTTCCACCTGGCCTGTTAATTGATTCACTGGAAAGACTCTTCATTTGCATATGTTTTCACGGGTTTCAAAAAGTCAACTTTTTTTTGGTGGCGGGGGGATAGATTTTGACATTGTTTTCCTAGGGGTTCTATAATGAATGTAAATCTATTCACCTTAAATTATCATGTTTTTGAGACAGGGTCTTGCTCTGTTGCCCAGGCTGGCCTACAGGGGAGTGATCACGGCTCACTGCAGCCTCGACCTCCCGAGGCTCAGGTGATCCTCCCACCTCAGCCTCCTGAGTAGCTTGGACTATAGGTGCATGCCACCATGCCCAGCTAAGGTTTTTTTTCATTTCTTTCTTTCTTTTTACTTTTTTTTTTTGTAGAGATGAGGTCTCACAATGTCGCCCAGGCTGGTTTCCAACTCCTGAGCCCAAGCCATTTGCCTGCCTCAGCCTCCCAAAGTGCTAAGGTTACTGGTGTGAGTCACTGCGACTGGCTCTTAAATTATTTTTAAATCATAAAGTATTTCAAACATAAGGAGAATATTGAGCAACTTAATACCTGTGCACCTGCCACCTCACTTTATCAAGCCGTGGTATTACTTGTGTGATGGCTTTTTCATATGTCAACTTGCTTAGGTTTTAGATATGTAGTTAGGATGGGCCATGAGCCAGTTGGCCTGGGACTTGAAGGGTGGCACGAAGCAGTAGCCATAGTACTTTACTCTTGGGAGGCCAGTGCTGGTGGCCATTCATCTGGCCAGGCTGGTCTCGAACTCCTGACCTCAGGTGATCCACCCACCTTGACCTCCCAAAGTGCTGGGATTACAGGAATGAGCCACCGTGCCCAGCCAAGACCTGCAATTCTTGACATGTATTATAGGATTACATAATTGCACAATATCTGAAATTAACATCTAAAATTACATTCTCATATATAATATACATATATAAATACATATTTTCTAGTGGTTCTGTTTCTCCAATTGAACCATAACTGATAGAAATTGTGCCCATTTAAAATTTGTGAATAAAAAGGGTCACAATTGGGAGGCCGAGGCAGGTGGATCATGAAGTCAAGAGATTGAGACCATCCCGGCCAACATGATGAAACCCTGTCTCTACTAAAAATACAAAAATAAGCTGAGCAGAGTGGCATGCACCTGTAGTCCCAGCTACTTGGGAGGCTGAGGCAGGGGAATCGCTTGAACCTGGGAGGCAGAGGTTGCAGTGAACCAATATCGCGCCACTGCGCACTCCAGCCTGGCCACAGAGTGAGACTCTGTCTCAAAAAAAAAAAAAAAAAAAAAAAGTCACAAGGCCGGGCGTGGTGGCTCGCACCTGTAATCTCAGCATTTTGGGAGGCCCAGGAAGGATCACTTGAGCCCAGGAGTTTGAGACCAGTCTGGCCAACATGGAGAAACCCTATCTCTACCAAAAATGCAAAGAATGTGGGCATGGTGACGCACACCTGTGGTCTCAGCTTCTTAGGAGGCTGAGGCAGGAGGATCACTTGAGCCTGGGAGGCAGAGGTTGCAGTGAGCCAAGATCACGCCACTGCACTCCAGCCTGGGCGATAGAGTGAGAACCTGTCTCAAAAAAAACAACAAAAAAAACCAGATTTTTTGAAGCTCCTTCACAAGTGATCTGAGGAGGAGATGGAAGTCAAGGACAATTTTAACTGCAGGAGAAAGATGTACCCTCACAGTAGAGGTCACCTCTGACTGACACAGTGTCTCTGGGCTCTAAATCAACAGAGAAAAGATTGGTCACTCGACTCACTGGTCTGGTATTTCTGCCAACAGAATAGGATGAAGAGGCCCTTTGTCTCAGAGCTGTACATTGCACCCAAACCTTTACCCCGCAGCTGCTTCTTAGAGCTCAATGCTGAGCGGAGTAGAGAACTCACTTGAATGTCAGATCAGCCTGTGGACTGAGCTCCATTCATAGGATATGCAGTAGCTGAGCTCTGAAGGATGAAAGCCCATCTCTGACGTCTGTTGCCCCCTCCTCCCCATCCCGTGCCTCCTCCATTCATTCATTCAACACACATTTACTGTGTCCTGTGACACAGGCACTGTGTTAGACAACGGGAACCAGAAGATGACTCCAACAGAGTCCTGGCCTCAAGAAGTTCACTTTCCTTGATAGCAAGGAGGGCATGGCGGCCCGCACCTATAGTCCCAGCTATATAGGAGGCAGAGGCAGGAGGATCGCTTGAGCCCAAGAATTAGGGGCTGCAGTGAGCTATGATCATACCACTGCACTACAACCTGGGCAACGAAGCAAGACCCTGTCTCAAACCTATATATATATGTGTATAGATATATGTGTGTGTATATATGTATATACATATGTATATGTGTATATATGTATATGTGTATATATATATTATGTGTGTATATATGTGCATATATATGTATATATGTGTGTGTATATATATATACACACACACCCTTGATAGGGAGGAGACAGACATATGTGACAACCTACATCCAGATCCACCTAGCCTGGAACTGCAACTTTCTCTTTTTTTTTTTTGTAGACAGAGTTTCACTTTGTAGCCCAGGCTGGAGTGCAGTGGCACAAGCTCGGCGCACTGCAACCTCCGACTCCCAGGTTCAAGTGATTCTCGTGCCTCTGCCTCCCAAGAAGCTGGGATTACAGGCGCTTGCCGCCATACTCGGCTAATTTTTGTGGGTTTTTTGTATTTTTTTTTTTTTTTTTTTTTAGTAGAGATGGGGTTTCACCATGTTGGCCAGGCTGGTCTCAGTCTCCTGACCTCAAGTGATCTACCCGGCTCGGCCTCCTAAAGTGCTAGGATTACAGATATGAGCCACTGTGCCCGGCCGGAACTGTGACTTTCTACTTGAAACTGAGCTCCCTTTCCAACACCAAAATGTGTCTCTCACAGCTCATTCCGTTGGAACTTCGAGTTCGCAAATTCTTTGTGCAAAACATCTAACTTCTATTTCTATAACTGAACTTGATTTCAATTCCCATTGTGCTGGGTGTCAGAATCTTAATTATGTCAGGTAATTAAGCAACCTCTTCTCCCTTCTTACCATAGACTGGGGGAGAGAGTCGAGGCCCCAGATGGGACTGCAGTATTCTCAGTCCAAACAGTGAACACACAGTCACCCTCAATCCTCTCTACTCTCGTGGTCTTGAGGGGCCACTGCTACCTCCTCCTGGTCCTGACCTTGAGGCGTCTCAGCACTGGCTTTCTCTGAATTCCTTCTGAGCACAAGTAAATCATTCAGCTTCTTCCTGAACCAGTAAGGATTTCTCACCCAGATACTCCTGTCCCATGGTTACTCGACTGTGACTGCACCATGCTTGACCCCGAGGGGAACTCTGCGAAGCTCACCACCTCCGCCAGCTTCCCAAGGGAGAAAGACACGTACCCTCCCCTCTGAGACCTCCAAACCTGTGTGGGTGTCTGTCATCACTACCACTCCTGCCTCGTACCCGTGCACACCCGAGGACTGTGTCAGGAGAGGCGGATGCGTTGATGTCTAAGCGTTCTTGCATCCTTAACTTGGCAACCGGAAAAGCGTGTTCTTTTCTTTGATCTCTGGATGTTTCATTTTGTTTTTTTGTCATCTCCATCTTTCGATGCCTCATGCAATGAATTGTGTGTGGGAGGAAGGGAGAGGCAAACGTGTACAAGGACACAGAGGTATCCTGGAGAAACTGTGACTCTTACTATAAAATATGAATCTCACTCACTTGTATGGCACCTTGTACTTTATTTTATTTATTTATTTTTATTTATTTTTTTTTTTTTTTGAGGCAGAGTCTCACTCTGTCACCCAGGCTGGAGTGCAGTGGTGCAACCTCCGCTCACTGCGACCTCTGCCTCCCGGGTTCAAGCAATTATCCTGTCTCGGCCTCCTGAGCAGCTGGGACTACAGGTGCCTGCCACCACACACGGCTATTTTATTTATTTATTTATTTATTTATTTATTTATTTAGTAGAGACAGTGTTTCACCATGGTGGGCCTCAAACTCCTGACCTCAAGTGATCTGCCAGCCTCGGCCTCCCAAAGTGCTGAGATTACAGGCGTGAGCCACCACACCCAGCCAAAACATGGATTTCTAATGGGATAATTTCAAGCACCAGAGCAAGCTAATTGGGAGAGTCAGTGGCAAGGAGCAGTAGCAATCATTTATGAAATCACGATGAGGTGCTGGCAGCTGATGCACACTCACAGTCCCACTTAATTCTTCAAGTGAAATTCCCACTTGGGAGGAATTTACTATGAGCCATTTTCCAAATAAGAGATAGACACGAGAGGGTCTCTACCTCTTCTTCGGTGCGAGGAGATTGGTGCAGTCGGTGAATGGCAGAAGTGGATATGCACCCAGATCTGTCTCAAGTCCAAACTCCAACTCATCACTTCCCTAAATGTGGTCTATTCTGCCAGGCTGGATAAGGGAAGTAGTTCTGCTTCCAAACTTAATATGTGACAGATGAGGCAACCTAAACCAAAGTCTTCTTGAGTTTGGCCAAACCATATGCTGCCAAGGCTCAAATCCAAATAACCATAACAAGCCGTTCCAACTATGCCACAACTCACACGACTCAAAGGCAAGGGAATCCCAGGCGACAAAGTCCAGGACAGGCACTCTGGGGAGTCTGCCACCTCTGATCCTGCTCCCGTGGCACACACAGTGCCCTATCTGCCTCCAGACCTGTGCTAAAGGAATGGGGGGAAGGGGCAAACTTTGTAAATGTAGGTGATCCAATGGTCACTTGAGGCCTCTCAAGCAGGGACTCTGTAGATGTTGTTAATGGGCCAAACGGAACGCACATCTGCCCCTAAATGTGTTTGTTTCTCTCTTTCTCTCTTTCTTTCTTTTGAGACAGGGTCTTGCTGTGTTGCCCAGGCTGGAGTGTAGTGGTGCAATCTTGGCTCACTGCAACCTCCACCTGCTGGGTTCAAGTAACTCTCCTGCCTCAAGCCTCCCAAGGAGCTGGAACCACAGGCATGTGCCACCACGCCTGGCTAATTTTCTGTATTTTAGTAGAGACAGGGCTGGTCTCGAACTCCTGGCCTCAAGTGATTCACCCACCTTGGCCTCCCAAAGTGCTGGGATTACAGGCATGAGCCACCGTGCCCAGCCTTGTTTCTTTCTAAATGAGGCTTCCTTTGTATTTTTACATTTCCTTCTACAAAAAAACTGCCATGGGCACAGGGGCTTACACCTATAATCCCAGCATTTGGAGAGCCCAAGGCCATTGGATTACTTGAGCCCAGCAGTTCGAGACCAGCCTGAGTTAACATAGTGAGACCCCAGCTCTACGAAACATTTAAAAATTAGCCAGCCATGGTGGCACGCACCTGTGGTCCCAGCTATTTGGGAAGCTGAGGTGGGAGAATCTGTTGAGCCCAGGAGTTCCAGGCTGCAGTGAGGTATGATCTGGCCACTGCACTCCAGCCTGGGCAACAGAGTAAAGAGCTGTCTCAGAATAAAACACTTTTTAAATAAACTAAAAACTCAATGGGCCAGGTGTGGATGGTTCACATCTGTAATCCCAGCACTTTGGGAGGCCAGGTGAGGCAGAATAGGGAATGAGGGTAATCAAGGGTTAAGGCAGAAACAAAAGAATAGCAGGTGCAGCCAGTTTTAGGCAAGATTAGGCAGCATAGAGGCCACGTGTTCATTCGTCAATCAGAGGCTGATTTCCGGAATCCTTCAGCGGGTGTAACCAATTGGAGGCCTCTAACGGGAACCTAGGGGCGTTAACTAATTCTTCCAGCTTAATAAAAATCCTAATGGCGGCTATTGAGCCCGTTTGCTCTATCCTGCTCCTGCTCTGTGAATTGTACTTTCTGTTTAATAACTGTCTCTTCCTTACTCCGGTTTTTGTTTTGTTTTGTTTTGTTTGTTTTCATTGCTTTGTTCTTTTGTTACTTTGTGCATTTTGTTCAATTCTTTGTTCAACACGCCAAGAACCTGGACAATCCACGGTCAAGACTTACATCTAGTAACAGGAGGATCCCTTGCTGCCAAGAGTTCGAGACCAGCCTGGGCAACAAAGTGAGACCCTGTCTCTACTATATATATATAAAAATATATGTTTAATTATGTGGGCATGGTGATGCATGCCTGTGGTCTCAGCTACTCCTCAGATTGAGGTGGGAAGATCACTCGAGCCCAGGAGTTGAGGCTGCAGTGAGCTATGATGGCACCACTGCACTCCAACCTGTGTGACAAAGCGAGATCCTGTCTCTAAATTAAATTAAAAACAGTATCACCAAAACAACAGGTTGGGCGGTGGTGTCTCACGCCTGTAATCGGAGCACTTTGGGAGGCCCAAGTGGGAGACCATTTGAGGCCAGGAGTTCGAGAGCAACCTGGGCAACACAGACCCCACCTCTACAAAAAAGAAAACTGGCCTTGGTGGTGCGCGCCTGTAATCCTAGCTACTTGGGAGGCTGAGTCAGGGGGATCGCTTAGTCCCGGAGGTTGAGGCAGCCGTGAGCTGAGATCACGCCACTGCACTCCAGCCTGGATGACAAACTGAGACCCTATCCAAAAAAAAAAACAAAAAAACGCCCTGCTCAGTTTTTCCTGAAATGCGCAGCCCTCGCCTGTAGCCAGGAGAGAACTCCGCGAGCCAGCAAAACACAAACTCGGCCAGGAAACGGACCACAAGCCCACCCGGAGGAGTCAGAAGAAAACGCTCCGCCGCGGGTTCTTCTTCCGGGCCGGCGGCGAGCGCTTCCGGGGCGGTGGCGAGGGAGGTGGAAGTGCAGTGTCCTGGCAGGTGGCTGCTGTAGCTGGGCGGGCCGTGGGAGGCTCCCGAGGTGAGGGCCAGGTCGGGATGGCTGCAGCGGCGGCCGGGGCCGGGAGCGGGCCCTGGGCGGCCCAGGAGAAGCAGTTCCCGCCGGCGCTGCTGAGTTTCTTCATCTACAATCCGCGCTTCGGGCCGCGCGAAGGAGAGGTATGCGGAGGGGGCGGCGCGCGGAGTCAACGGGCCCAAGGGGCGGGCGGTGTCGGTACCCCCCGGGGAGGCGGTCCTGTGGTTCTACCCACTTCGAGCGGCACAGACCTAGCCTGCGTTGTGCCAGGTGCGAGTACGGACCGGGGACTACGGCGGGGACCTGACAGCAGGCAGGGACCGCTTCAAGTCCTGGGTCGATGCTATGGAATAAAGCCCCGTCGGGTCTGTCTCCACACCCCGGGTTGAGGCTGTTTGCGCGTTGCTTTGCGTCAGTTCTGGGAAATTAAAATGGAACTTGGCTTTAAGTGGTTAGTCCCCAGCTAGAAGCGTGGAAGCAGAGTGGCAGAAGCTAGCCCTCAAGCGATGCAAGCCTGGAGGACCGTGTAAAAGTTTTCGGCCAAATGAGGAAATAAATTAATTCCGGGAGGGTGTGTGTGTGTGTGTTGTTTTTCTGAGGTGGGGACGGCGACTTTCTCAAAGGATGTGCGGAGCTGTGTTTCGTTACTAGCAAGTCACAGTTCTTTTAAAGACTGTCCAGGCTGGGCTCCGTGACTTACGCCTGTAATCCCAGCACTTTAGGAGGCCTAGATAGGAGGATTGCTTAAGGCCAGGAGTTCCAGACCAGCCTGGGCAACATAGCAAGACCCCCATCTCTTACCCGCCCCCCCCAAAGAACAATCGAAAAATGAGCCAGGCGTGGTGACACGCCCCTGTAGTTCCAGCTACTCAGGAGGCTGAGGCCAGAGGATCGCTTGAGCCCGAGTGGTTGAGGCTGCAGGGGAGCTGTAATTGTGCCGCTGCACTACAGCCTGGGCCACAGAGACCACATCTCAGAAAGAGAAAAAAAAAAAAAAACTTGTCAGTTCAAATGCCTGGGAACTGACTGGATTTAATTTTCAGGGAGCTGTGTGTCTGCAGATGTGCACACCTTTATTTCTTACAAGCATTGGTGTATTACAAATTACCACCAGGAAAGAAATCTAGAGACTGAGTTTTCATAGAAATTACCTGGTGCTACTTCAGATATAATGTGACTAACTGAATATCAAAACTGCCTTTCTGGCTGGTGGGCGGTATTTGCACATGATAAGATAATTCCTGTTTTTCTTACTATTTTTAGTAATAGAGACGAGGTCTCACTGTGTTGCCCAGGCTGGTCTTAAACTCCTGAGCTCAAGTGATCCTCCCGCCTCAGCCTCTCAAAAGTGCTAGGATTACAATTCCTGTTTTTCTAAAACGTTTTTGCTTTGTTTTGTCATTAGCATGTGTGACACAAGAGGTCGACATTGAACTTAACGTTTTCAGTAGCTAAGATGAAATGTTTATATTAATGTGCTTCTGTTTCTTCATGTTTCAGGAGGAAAATAAGATTTTATTTTATCATCCAAATGAGGTAGAAAAGAATGAAAAGATTAGAAATGTCGGATTGTGTGAAGCTATTGTACAGTTTACAAGGTAATACCTCTAAGTGTGCCTTTTAGAATTCAGTGAATTCTTAAAACTTCTGCTGGAGAATTGTCCCAAACGTATTTTTTTAACCTTTGTAGGACCTTTAGCCCATCAAAACCTGCAAAATCTTTACATACCCAGAAGAATAGACAGTTCTTCAATGAACCAGAAGAACATTTCTGGATGGTCATGGTATTTACATACACGGTGTATCTTTCTGAAATTGTACGGTGAAGTTATGGGTGATCTTTACTATTCAGTTTGGGAAAGTTCTCTGGCTGTTGCATCCAAGTAACATTAAAATAAAATTAGTTGGAATTTTAAAGTCAAGTTCTTCCTATTTGCTTTATTTGTTCTTGGGGCTGTTTTAAGAAGTTGTGTTTCTGGTGCTATAGCATGTTCAAAGTTTTTAAATTAAGGCAAAATAAAAAACATGGTATAATGAATTCATTGTTTAATTTCAGTTTATCAAACTTGGCAGGTTGTTCGGAATCCTATAATTGAAAAACAGAGTAAAGATGGAAAACCAGTTATTGAATATCAAGAGGAGGAGTTGTTGGTAATGTGTCACTATTTATCTATTTTAGATGTATTACTGAGTATGTTGAATCCTTCAATTGGTCGGATTTAAACTCGGTGGCTTTTGCGGAAGTTTATCGGGGTATATAGCAAAGGTTTATGTTTATCGTTTACATGAGCACAGTCTTTTTAAAATGTACGTGCACCCTATCTCACTAATACCTTCTACTCTTCATCTACATTGAAAGCCCTCCTAAAGTAAGGCTTACTGATTCACAAATTAGAATTTAAACACTTCTGGCTGGGAACAGTGGCTCACCCCTGTAATCCTAGTACTTTGGGAGGCCGAGGTGGGCAGATCACTTGAGGTCAGGGGTTCAAGACAAGCCTGGCCAATATGGCGGAACCCTGTCTCTACTAAAACTATAAAAATTGGCCAGGAATGGTGGCGCACACCTGTCATTCCGGCTACTCAGGAGGCTGAGGCAGGAGAATCGCCTGAACCAGGGAAGCAAAGGTTACAGTGAGCTGAGACTGCACCACTGCGCTCCAGCCTAGACAACAGAGTGAGACGCCATCTCATAAAAGAAAAAAAAAGTAAACACTTTTTTTCAGCACACAACTATTGGGGGACCAAGTTTATAAACATTATACCGTTAGGTCAAGAGTCAGTGTAGCTTTGCCATCTATCCGATAGACATTGTTTTCCCTTGAATTGAGATCTGTGCTGTGTTTTTGTGTTTGCAGGACAAGGTTTATAGTTCAGTGCTACAGCAGTGCTACAGCATGTACAAGGTAAGCCTGGCATTCATTTCGAACTGAGAGTCCGACCAGTTACCCCTATTTATAGGCTCTAGGGTTGTTTAAAGAGAACTCTTTCAATGACTGCAAAGTGACTGTGTATTTGTCTTAGAGAAGAAAATAACGAGGCCGTGGAAACAGGTAGTGAGGTTTATGCCCACATTTATTCAGCAAGTATTGAACTCCCTTCTCTCTCTCAGCCTCATAGTGGGAATGTGTCCCCACTGATGAAAAAGTGTGTCTCTGTCCTCAAGGAACATACAGAATGCAGATAATTTTATGATTTAAACATTTCTGTGAGGCAGGGCATAGTGTATCACACCTGTAATTTCAGCATTCTGGGAGGCTAAGGCGGGAGGATTGCTTGAGCTCAGGAGTTCAGGACCAGTCTAGGCAATATAGCAAGACCCCATCTCTACAAAAAATTTCTGTAAAAGTTAGTCAGGTGTCATGGTGCATGCCTGTAGTCCCAGCTACTTGGGAGGTGGGAGGATCGCTTGAGCCTGGGAGGTCGAGGCTGCAGTGAACTGTGATTGTGCCACTCCAGCCTGAGTGACAGAATGAGATTCCGTCTCAAAAAAAAAAAAAAAGGATAAAAATGGTGATTCCGTTCATTGAAAGAAAACTGAAAAATAAAAAATAAAAATTTGGGTGATATTATTTATATAAATTGAAACTTCAGGGTGAGTTGAAATTTTTGAAAGATGCCTAGAGCAATTAGGTGGTTTCATAAATAAGACAGCATCACTTAACAGTATTTTTTTTGTAACTTATATTTTTAACTCAACTTTTCTCACGTAAATATTTTTTCTGTTGAAAAGAACTGGGAGATTTAATGAGCTGAATTAATAATCTAAAGGAAAAAAAGAACTTGTTCTACTGAAAAAGTGAGCATAGGAAATTGATTTTTTTTCCTGCCGTCCTTTACCTCATAGCTTTTTAATGGAACATTTCTGAAAGCCATGGAAGACGGAGGCGTCGAGCTTCTGAAAGAAAGATTAGAGAAATTCTTCCATCGGGTAAGTACTTTGAATTTCGTTTATGACTTCAGTGAGCATTCAGCAGATTTTTAGAGAAATATGGACAGACAAGTTTGTTTCTTACGTACAAAAAACCCAGAACTTGAAAGTGGCAAAGAGCCTGAGACGGACCCTCGTAAAACTGGAGCAGCGAGGAAACGCGTGAGGCGGGCGCTCTGGACCCTCCCTCCAGCTGTAAGGCAGAGCTTCCTGCGTTCGCCCGGGGCTCTTAAAGAGTCCTGGAGTCATCGTTTGGCCTCCTTGTGTTTTACCTGCGTCTGTCCTGGGCTTACTCAACAGCCGTCTTTTGTGTGATGGATGAGTTGATAAGGAAAACGTGATTATTGGAGTCGCACATTCTTAGGGATGGGCTCTGTTCACTGAACAGGCATAAGCTGTGTCGATGCAGGAGGAGTTACTGAGTTACTGGCTGTGGGACTCGGTCAGGTGAGCCATTAGGGACATTTGTCCCAAGTGCTGTTCTTCCATTGTAATGGAATTGTGCGTATTTCACCCGACCTTGTCAAGCTCAGTTTATCTTTTTTTAAAAGGAAACAAAAAAAGAGACAGGGTCTTGTCCTGGCTGTTTTGCCCAGGCTGGTCTCAAGCGATCTTCCCTCCTCAGCCTCCCAAAGTGCTGGGGTTAAAGGCATGAGCCAACTCGCCCAGCCCAGTTTCCCTTGAAGAAACAATTCTCAATTTATTTTCTTCTGAAAATACCTTCTGTGTCTATTGTTGAGTTCAACTTTTCTCTCTAAAACAGCTTTCATAACTATTTTCGAATTTTTTGTTTCTCTGAATTACTTCTTTGTTGTTTTGTCATTTTAATGACCACAATTATCCACTCTCATATTATCTCCTGATTTCTGTTCTTGTCCTCATTTCTCTTACCCATCAACATACAGATACAACTGTTGTCCTGACTACGTATCATTTAGACCTGATTTTAGTATAAGATGGCACTCTCGGCTGGGCGTGGTGGCTCACGCCTGTAATCCCAGCACTTTGGGAGGCCAAGGCAGGCAGATCATGAGGTCATGAGTTCAAGACCAGTCTGGCCAACATGGTGAAACCTCGCCTCTACTAAAAATACAAAAAAACTAGCTGGGTGTGGTGGCGCATGCCTGTAATCCTAGCTGTTCTGGAGGCTGAGGCAGGAGAATCGCTTGAACCCAGGAGGCAGAGGTTGCAGTGAGCCAAGATCGCACCACTGTACTCCATCCTGGGCGACAGAGCAGGCTCCATCTCCGGGGGAAAGAAAGATGGCACTGTCTGTAGTATTAATGGATAGATCCCTCGTTAGGTTAATCTAATTTGAAGGGCACTACTATAAGAAATTAAATACCTTTTTTTTGTTTTTTTTTTGTTTTTTTGGTTTTTTTGAGACAGTCTGTCTCTTGTCACCCAGGCTGGAGTGCAGTGTGTGATCTTGGCTCACTGCCACCTTCATCTCCCAAGTTCAAGTGAGTCTCCTGTCTCAGCCTGCCAAGTAGTTGGGATTACAGGCTACCACGCCCGGCTAATTTTGTATTTTTAGTAGAGACAGGGATTCGCCGTGTTGGCCAGGCTGTTCTCAAACTCCTGACCTCGAATGATCTGCCTGCCTTGGCCTCCCAAAGTGCTGAAAGTGCTGGGATTACAGGCGTGAGCCACCACCCCCGGCAAAGAATGAAATACTTTAAAGTGCTAGCTGGGCACAGTGGCTCATGCTTGTATTCCTAGCGCTTTGGGACACCTAGACATGAGAATCACAGAGGCTGGAAGTTCAAGACTAGCCTGGGCAACATAGCAAGACCCTATCTATACCCAAAAAAAAAAAAAAATTTTTGGACCAGGCGCAGTGGCTCACGCCTGTAATCCCAGCACTTTGGGAGGTTGAGGCGGGTGGAATACGAGGTCAGGAGATCGAGACCATACTGGCCAACATGGTGAAACCGTGTCTCTACTAAAAAATACAAAAAATTAGCCGGGCGTGGTAGCAGGTGCCTGTAAGTTGCAGCTACTCAGGAGGCTGAGGCAGGAGAATGGTGTGAACCTGGGAGGCGGAGCTTGCAGTGAGCTGAGATTGCACCACTGCACTCCAGCCTGGGTGACAGAGTGAGACTCCATCTCAAAAAAAAAAAATTTAACTTTAAAAAGAGGTAAAACACAATACTGAATAAACATTAACTAGATATGTTTGAACTTTGTATCTTGGAATTGGTACTGAGTTCACACTCGGTTACCCATGTTTTCGCCATGGCCTCATTGTTGTGCTGTTTGCTAGTGTGTAATTGTACCATAAATACGAGTCTGACATAAGATTATTTTCAGTTATCAAGGAGCATTATATTCAGTGTACTATTAGTAAATTTTATGCCTTACTTTTTTTCCACAGTATTTGCAAACGCTACATTTGCAGTCATGTGACCTACTTGACATTTTTGGTGGAATCAGCTTCTTCCCGTTGGATAAAATGACTTATTTGAAAATCCAGTCCTTTATTAATAGAGTGGAGGAAAGCCTGAATATAGTCAAATACACTGCGTTTCTCTATAACGATCAGCTCATCTGGTAGGTACACCCCGAGGCGTGGTATTAAAAGAAGAAATTGAGATAATAAAAACAGCAGTGACTGGATTGATGGCAGGTTGTCAAACAGGAACTTGTAGGGGGAGGCTGGGTAGGAAGCATCTTCATAGATATTGTCAAAATAAAGCAGTGATTATTTAAAGCAGAACTAGGGTGATTTGGGTTAAAATTTCTAAGCAGAGGAGTTTAAAACTGGTTGCATGAAAGATGAAAGGCTGGGCGTAGTAGCTCATGCCTGTAATCTTAGCACTTTGGGAGGCCGAGTCGGGCAGATCACTTGAGGTCAGGAGTTTGAGACCAGCCTGGCCAACACGGGGAAACCCCATCTCTACTCAAAATACAAAAATTAGCCGGGCGTGGTGGCTCATGCCTGTAATGCCAGCTACTCGGGAGGCTGAGGCAGGAGAATCGCTTGAACCCAGGAGGCAGAGGTTGCAGTGAGCCAAGATGGCGCCACTACTCCAGCCTGGCGACAGAGAGAGACTCAGTCTCCAAAAAAAAAATGTTCCTGTCAAGTAAGGCTTAGGAATCCTATTTTTCTTTTGGAGATTTTTCCAAAATGACAAATGTGAGAAGCGGAATTTTTATAGCTTTTTCTTTTCTTAGAGACGGGGTTTATTGTGTTGGTTAGGCTGGTCTCAAGCTCCTGGCCTCAGCGATCCACCCGCCTCAGCCTCCCAAAGCGCTGGGATTACAGGCATGAGCCACTGCACCTGCTTTCTTTTAAAGACGCTAGAGTTCTTTTTTTTAATCCAAGAAATCCAAAGTGTTATATAAACCAGGAAATTACCTGCCATCATCAAACTGTTTGTGTCCTGCAGTAGGAACAAGGTGGTCACAAGACTGCCCAGCATACGTGACCCCTGAGAGCTGGATGGCAACCGAGGCTGCGCACTTTTGGCCTAGAGTAGGTGGACAGAAGCCATGGAGGCATAGCAGGGAGTGGCCGGCCCTCCCGCAGCTGTTCCAGGACCCTCAGGTTTTATGTTCCCATTGACTATAGCCCACTTTCTTTCTTTTTTTTTTTTTTTATTTTTTTTGAGACGGAGTCTCACTCTCTTGCCCAGGCCGGAGTACAATGGCATGATCTTGCTTGGCTCACTGCAACCTCCACCTCCTGGGTTCAAGCGATTCTCCTGCCTCAGCCTCCTGAGTAGCTGGGATTACAGGCAAGTGCCACCATGCCCAGCTGTTTTGTATTTTTAGTGGAGACGGGTTTCCCCATGTTGGCCAGGCTGGTCTTAAACTCCTGACCTCAGGTGATTTGCCTGGATTGGCCACCCAAAGTGCTGTGATTACAGGTGTGAGCCACCGCACCTGGCCTAGCCCAGGTTCTTTTTTTTTTTTTTTTTGAGACAGAGTCTCGCTCTCTCGCCCAGGCTGGAGTGCGGTGGCCGGATCTCAGCTCACTGCAAGCTCCGCCTCCCAGGTTTATGCCATTCTCCTGCCTCAGCCTCCCGAGTAGCTGGGACCACAGGTGCCCGCTACCTCCCCCGGCTAGTTTTTCGTATTTTAGTAGAGACGGGGTTTCACCGTGTTAGCCAGGATGGTCTGGATCTCCTGACCTTGTGATCCGCCCATCTCGGCCTCCCAAAGTGCTGGGATTACAGGCTTGAGCTACTGCGCCCGGCCAGCCCAGTTTCTTAATTAGGGGTGTGGCCATATTTTACTACTATAATGTGAGTTCAGCTAATAGAAAAGGCCAAACTAGTTCCCCTGAAATTTACCTTCCCTGCCAAAATCTTATGGCTCCATTTTAAGAAGAGAAACAAGTTACTATAAAGAAATTTGAATCTAGTTAATAAACAACTTGGTAGGTTTCCACATGAACTTTGTTATCTCCTAGGAAGACAACACAAATTTCTGGTGAAAACCCACCTACTTGTTTTTTTGTTCTTTGTTTTTTTTTTTTGAGATGGAGTCGCTTTCTGTTGCCCAGGCTGGAGTGCAGTGGCATGATCGATCTTGGCTTGCTGCAACCCCTGCCTCCTGGGTTCAAGCAATTCTGCCTCAGCCTCCTGAGCAGGTGGGATTACAGGTGCGTACCATAACACCCAGCTAATTTTTTTGTGGAGATGGAGTTTCACCATGTTGGCCAGGCTGGTCTCGAACTCCTGACCTCAAGTGATCCGCCTGCCTCAGCCTCCCAAAGTGCTGGGATTACAGGCATGAGCCACCATGCCCGGCCTCCACCTATTTTTTAATTTGACAAATTGTTTATGAGGCAACCTTCTGCTGTACTGACTCTGCTGTAGTTGCTTTCTGTGATACGCACACGACGTTAGTAAAGTGAAATACTGCTGTGGAATGTAGGAGATGGGAGGATAGTTGTGCTCCTGTAGCATCAGGTCTGCAGAGGGAGTGGCTCCTCCCCAGATGAAAATGACAGGAGGTGCTTGCAAGTGACATGCATCCACGGTGATAGGGAGATGTAGTGTGACAAGCCGGAATCCAGCAGCAGTGGCCCATGGCCTTGTCTCCACCGAAAAGAGAAGAGCAGCTGAGATTCTGATCTCTGGGACGGAACACAAGCCCTGCCGTGGGTGCAAACTCCTGAGAGTGAGGAAGAATGAAAGAGCAGAGGGTCCTCCAGGAGCTCATTCTGGGAGACCCTGGAGCCAGAGTGACCAGCAGCATTGGCCCTTGGAAGCCTGGAGTCACAGGACAATCTGGTGCCCAGCTCCGGGGATCCCGCTGGCATCGTCATCTTGGAATAGCATCCGAGGGGTAGAGCAGGGCACAGCTCTGGTGGCTGCACAGAACTGTTCTGTTGTCACCTCCAGTGTGCTCGTGGGGGAAAGGTCAGTCCCAGGAAGTAGCAACAAAAAGAACCTTCAAGAAAAACAGCATGTTACTCCAGTTGCGATCGCTTCCACCTGTCATCCCAGCACTCTGGGAGGCTGAGGCAGGAGGATCACCTGAGACCAGGAGTTCAAGACCAGCCTGGGCAACATAGACTGTATCTCTACAAAAAATGCAAAAAAAAATCAGCTGGGCACTGTGGTGCGCACTTGACAGTCCCAGCTACAGAGACTACAGAGGTTGAGGCCGGAGAATCACTTGAGCCCGGAAGTTTGAGGTTGCAGTGAGCTATGATAGCACCGCTGTACTCCAGCCTGGGTGACAGAGCAAGACCCTGTCGAAGAAAAAAACAGCACGTTTTGACGGAATTGCTCATTCCGAAGCTGTTATATTTAAATGCCAAGAAAGACTTTTAAACCAGGTGCCGTGGCGCATACCTATAGTCCCAGCTACTGGGGAGGAGGAGGCAGAAGGATCGCTTGAGCCAGGAGTTACTTGGAGACCAGCCTGGACAATATAATGAGGCTCTGTTGTCTCAGCCTGGACATTATATTGTCATTATGTTGTCTCAGCCTGGACAATATAATGAGGCTCTGTTGTCTCAGCCTGGACATTATATTGTCATTATGTTGTCTCAGCCTGGACAATATAATGAGGCTCTGTCTCCACCAAAAGGGGAAATAAAAGAATTTGTCACAAGCAGAGTAAATATTACCCTTATGTATTTACTTGGTATATTGTTTAGATTTTTTTTTTGGGACAGAGTCTCACTTGCTCGGTCGCCCGGGCTACAGTGTCATGGCGTGATCTCAGCTCACTTCAACCTCCGCCTCCCAGGTTCAAGCGGTTCTCATGCCTCAGTCTTCCAAATAGCTGGGATTAGAGGCGTGTGCTATCAGTCCTAGCAAAATTTTGTGTTTTTTAGTAGAGCCGGTGTTTCGCCATGTTGGCCAGGCTGGTGTTGAACTCCTGACCTCAGGTGATCTGCCCACCTTGGCCTCCCAAAACCTGCTGGGATTACAGGTGTGAGCCACCGCGCCTGGGCACCTTCAGGATATTTCAGTGATCTTGAATAGAAAACCCCCAGATCCAGCCTCACTGTCTGTCTGTCTCTCCTTTTAAAAAACTGATTCGAGTCTGATGCCTGCTAGTTTCTCTGTGCTTTCTCCACGTGCTGCTCCTTCCTGCCTCATTTCAGATCAGATGGTTTGCCTGAAAGCTTGTTTTTCTCCTTCTCTCCTTTTTCTACACCGAGATCCGGAGAATTAAAATCCATGTACATTTCTGAGACCTAGGATCACGTTCCCTGTCTACAGCACACCCATATTTTCCCGGGGGACTAGGGGAGAGAATGTGGGGTTACCGTATAACCCAGGAAGCTAAGAGACATCTGCTCCTAAAGTGAAACAGTGTGGCTTTGGAGGTTTCCTGCATAATCCTACATGGAATTCAATCAGTCCGATCCCTTGTGACTTTTTATCTCAAATGGCTTGTAAAATACAAGACTACGTAGGAGTAGCCTTTTGCAGGTCAGAATGAAGTTCCAGTGCCTGGACTCCAGTTTAACTCTTTGCCTTCCTGAACTTCGCAGTCAGGAAGTAAGCCTCTTGATATAATGTTAAAGAAAAAAGCACCAGTAGTCCCAGCTACTCAGGACGCTGAGGTGGGAGGTTCGCTTGAGCCTAGGAATCGGAGGCTGCAGCGAGCTGTGGTCACCCCACTGTAATCCAGCCTGGGCGACAGACGAGACTCATCTCTTGAAAACTGAAAAAAGATGAGGCCAGGCACAGTGGCTCACATATGTAATCCCAGCACTTTAGGAGGCTGAGGCAGGAGCACTGCTTGAGTCCAGGAGTTTGAAACCAGCCTGGTGACATAGCAAGACCCCCATCTCTACATAAAGTAGAAAAATTAGTTGGGCATGGTGGTGCACGCCTGTAGTCCCAGCTAGTCCGGAGGCTGAGATGGGAGGACGGCTTGAGCCCTGGAGGCTGAGGCTGCAGTGAGCCATGATCGCACGACTGCACCTGGCCTGGGTGACAGAGCAAGACATTGTCCCAAAGGTTTGTTTTTTTTGTTTGTTTGTTTTTTTTTTTTTTTTTAAATAAAAAATGAGCTTTATCCAGGGCTTAAATTTTTTTGGAAAAGTTTGACAAAGTATACCACGTAAATTCAGATTTACCTCAGTGCTAAGAATTATGTTTAGGAAAAAGGAAATTCATTTTGATCTCAGGTAGAAAAATAGATTGTTTTGAGTTTTATGTAGCTTTAGACTTTAAAAAGTTAGAGTTTATTCTGTGTCACTAAAAATGACTTGAGAAAAAAAATTTTTTTTTAAATGAACTTGATCACAGCAGTGGAAAGGCGGAAGACAATTCCAAAACGTTTAACCTAGTGCTTTTCTGATGTTCCAGGAGTGGATTAGAACAAGACGACATGAGAATTTTATACAAATACCTTACCACCTCCCTTTTTCCAAGGCACATGGAGCCTGAGGTACGATGGGGACCGTAGCTGCACACACTTACTCACATCCAGGGACACGGGGGGGCGGGTGGAGTGCGATGGTGGTGCGTGAGAGCGTTTCTGATCATTGCTGATGGATATTTTGATTTAGTGTGATATTTATGTCGTTGTGTATCAGTTAGCACAGAAAACCACATGCAGCTCTCCTCCAGTGTGTGACATTCCGATGTGACGCAGGAAGCATCGTTTCATGTGTGTGTGTGTGTTGGTTTTGTGTGTTTTTGTTTGTTTGTTTTTTGAGACGGAGTCTCGAACTTTTGCCCGGGATGGAGAGGTTCAAGCGACTCTCCTTGCCTCGGCCTTACAAGTAGCTGGGATTTACAGGCGCCCGCCACCACGCCCAGCTAATTTTTTTTGTATTTTTAGTAGAGATGGGTTTCACCATGTTGGCCAGGCTGGTCTCGAACTCCTGACCTTGTGATCTGCCCACCTTGGCCACCCAAAGTGCTGGGATTATAGGCATTAGCCACCGCCCCCAGTCCAGAAAGCATGTTTTTAAGAGGAGTAGAGGAAAAATTGGATTTTATTTTATTTTTAATTTATATATTTTATTTATTTATTGAGACAGAGTTTTGTTCTTGTCGCCCAGGCTGGAGTGCAATGGTGCAATCTCCGCTCACTGCAACTTCCACCTCTTGGATTCAAACAATTCTCCTGCCTCAGGCTCCCAAGTAGCTGAGATTACAGGCGTCCGCCACCACGCCCAGCTAATTTTTGTATTTTTAGTAGAGACGGGGTTCCACCATGTTGGCCAGGCTGGTCTTGAACTCCTGATCTCAGGTGATTGACCTGCCTCAGCCTCCCAAAGTGCTGTGATTACAGGTGTGAGCTGCCACTCCTGGCCGAAAAACTGGATTTTAGATCAGGTTCTAAAATCAGGTTTAGATCAGGTTAAAATGCCAGTGTCTTCCCCTCTGTCAACATGAGACCTAATTTTCAATAGATGTTTTACTGCCGACCTGGCTTTCCACTCTAGTACTGAATTTCCCGGTTTTCCCAGAGAACTTGTAAATGATACCGCTATGTTCTCCCGAAAGTATTTTCAGAGCTTAACACACAAAAATCATTTGGCTCAGCTGAACTCTCTCTCTCCGCTTGTTCGTTCCCTCCCTCTTGTCCTCCCTCTCCAGTGTTTTTTTTGTTTGTTTGTTTGTTTGTTTTTTAGAGACAAGGTCTATCTGTGTTGACTTAGCTGGTCTCAAACTCCTGGGCTCAAGCAGTCCTTCCACCTCAGCCTCCCAAGTAGCTGAGACTACATGTGTATGCCACCACACCTGGCTATGTTTTTTTGTAGAGATGGGATCTTGCCATATTGCCCAGGCTGGTCTCAAAACCCCTGGGCTCAAGTAATCTGCCTGCCTCGGCCTCCCAAAGTGCTGGGATTATAGGCATGAGCCACCTCACCTGGCCAAAACTTGAAAACCTAGCCGGGTGTGGTCACACATGCCTGTATCTTGAGGCTGAGGTGGGAGGATTGCTTGAGCTCAGGAGTTCAAGGCTACAGTGAGTCATTATCATGCCGCACTGCATTCCAGCCTGGGCAACAGAACAAGATCCTGTCTCTAAAAGAAAAAGACAAATGGCGTGGAACCAACTAGTAGAGAATGAATGCTGTTTTTCAAAGCTTGGAAAATAAATAAAAAGTCTGATAAGTCATTCTCAACCTTAAATTTATTTGCAGTTAGCAGGAAGGGATTCTCCAATCAGAGCAGAAATGCCAGGAAATCTTCAGCACTATGGAAGGTAGGACTTCTGTTCTTTGATTTATGATACTGGCTTTTCTTTCTTCCTTTTCCTTTCTTTTTTTTCTTGACTCAGAGTCTGGCTGTGGTACCCAGCCTGGAGTGCAGTGGCAAGATCTCGGCTCACTGCAACCTCTGCCTCCCAGGCTCAAGCGATTCTCATGCCTCAGCCTCCCCAGTAGCTGGAACTACAGGCACAAGCCACTATGCCTGGCTAATTCATTTTGTGTTTTTAGTAGAGATGTGGTTTCATCATGTTGGCCTGGCTGGTCTTGAACTCCTAACTTCAAGTGATCTACCTGCCTTGGCCTCCCAAAGTGCTGGGATTACAGGTGTGAGCCACCATGCCTGGCCTGTTATCTTTTTGGTAAAGATAATATGGACGTTGAAATATCTTTGTGCCATCTGATTGACAGTAATCAACAAAGGAAAGTTTATTGTTTCTAGTGAGTTAAAACTTACTTTAGCATATCCTTTTTTTTTATTCGATGGAGTGTCTGTCGCCCAGGCTGGAGTGTGGAGTGCAGTGGCACGACCTCAGCTCACTACAGCCTCCGCCTCCCGGGTTTAAGCAATTCCCCTGCCTCAGCCTCTCGAGTGGCTGGGATTGCAGATGCCCACCACCAGGCCCAACTAATTTTTGTGTTTTTAGTAGAGATGAGGTTTTGCCATGTTAGCCAGGCTGGTCTTGAACTCCTGACTTCAGGTGATCCACCCACCTCAGCCTCCCAAAGTGCTGGGATTATAGGCGTGAGCCACCATGCCCGGCCAGCATATTCTGATACGGTGTTATCCAGATAGCACCTGGCATCGAAAGCAACCGGTGAATATTAAGCAGGGATGTGTTCTGTTTCTAGATTCCTGATTCTAATTCACCTCATTGAATCAAGTCATGTCTGTTCTTGCTTTTAAGATTTCTTACCGGACCCTTGAACCTTAATGATCCAGATGCAAAATGCAGATTCCCCAAAATTTTTGTAAATACAGATGACGCTTATGAAGAGCTCCATTTAATTGTTTATAAGGTAACAACTTTTTTCCCTCCAGCGTTACTGATTAGTACTGAAGTCGATCTTTCTTGTACGTGTACACGAGTGCGTATGCAAACCTCTTAAATGTTTCTTGGAAAAGATGTTGGAAGTTCTGATTATGGTAAAACTCAAAATGGGTGTTCCTCTAGAGTAATAAGTTTATTTTCAGCTCCTTTTAAACAGTTTTGTTATTAGTGAAAGAGGAACTGTTTAAGATGGTGATTCATAAACGTGTGAAGTCCCACGTGCTCTCAAACCAAAGGCTGTCAGAGGTTAGTGCTGCCTGTTCTCGAAATGGCTCCGGATGGAGGCCATGGCCACGTGTCTGCATGTTGCTTTTGCTCTGATTTTAAGGCTATGGGCTTGCTAATTCCATAAGGATCGTATTTGTTTCTGTCAGGACATCATCTTGTAAGGATATATACTCAGGTTGTGTTTCTAATTAAAGGCAGTTTTTGATTCAAGAAAGAAGTCGACCATGCGTATGTGCTTCTCTTCTTTCCTGCCTGAGGCTGCGGAGAAATTTTTATTCATAAAGGCTCAGAAATGGTGCTGTTGGGGAACAGGAAGGAGCGGGGTGTGTCAGGATGAGGGAGTCCTGTCCCTCTCTGGAAGGTAGACGGGACTTGTCAGCCACGCCTGATGGAGGGCGGTGCCGGAACAGACCTGGAATACGAGTGGCAACCCTGTGCTAAGGCAAAGGACCCACAGCCCTGCGGAAGCCCAGAGAAGCTCCTGACTTGGAGGAGGGGTCACCTGAGTTGTCAGAGTGGGGACTGGGCCTGGAAAGGTGGGGAAGTGAAGTAAAGTATGGCAGAGAGGCCAGTCAGCCTCCCCTTCCCCCATCCTTGCACATACAGTCCCGTGGCTGAGCATCCATCCCTGGGTGACAAGTGAGGGTCTGTTTAAAGAAAGGAAACAGTCTGAAGAGACCCTGAGTAGCTAACGTGGATGTCTGCCCCTGAGAATGAGGCCCTGCTCATTCTGGCATTTCTGTCTCCCAGACGGAACTGAGACCATCCTCCACTCAGAGTGAAGCCTGGTGAGCCTTCTCGTTCCTTCATTGTTAAATATGGCTGCAAAAACAAAACTAGAGGTCTCAAAAGAAACCAAAATGATTCCGAGGACAGACAAGAACTTTAAAAAATTAGTATCCACTAATTAGAAGAGTTGTATCTATTAATATAAAATGGAAATGGGCCAGGTGCAGTCCCAGCACTTTGGAAGGCCAAGGTGGATCACTTGAGGCCAGGAGTTGGAGGCCAGCCTGGGCAACATAGTAAGACCCTGTGTCGAAGAAAAATGTTTAATTAGCCAGGCATGGTAGTGCTCATCTGTAGTCCCAGCTGCTCAGGAGGCTGAGGCAGGAGAACCACTTGAGCCCAAGAGTTGGAGGCCGTAGTGAGCTATGATCACACCACTGCATTCTAGCCTGGGTGACAGAGTGAAACCCTGTCTCAAAAATAATGAAACTGGCATCAACAGTTTCATATCTAGCACCAGACATTATGTGACAGTGGAAGAGAGATTTTCAGAGTTCTGGGAGAAAATGAATTTGAGCATAGAGTTCTTTGCCACGCCAAGCTGTCAACCACAGATGAGACAAAAGACATTAGCACAGGCACGGTGGCTCACCCCTTTAATCCCAACACTTTGGGAGGCCAAAGTGGGCGGATCACCTGAGGTCTGGAGTTCGAGACTAGCCTGGCCAACATGGGGAAACCCTGTCTCTACTAAAAATACAAAAAATTAGCTGGGCATGGTGGCACACGCCTGTAATCCCAGCTACTCTGGAGGCTGAGGCAGGAGAATCACTTGTACCCGGGAGGCGGAGGTTGCAGTGAGCTGAGATTACGCCACTGCACTCCAGTCTGGGCAACAGAGCAAGACTCTGTCTCAAAAAAAAAACATTAAACATGAAAAGCCTCAAAAAGTTTACCCTCACGCACCCTTCCTCAGGGTGTCACACAGGGTCATCTGTCAGCAGAATAAGTGAACAAACCAGGAAAGAACAGTTGGGAATCCAGAGCAGTAGTTCTCATGCATGAGACGGTACAAGGAAATCTTGGGGTGATCAGGCTCTTAAGGTCTGCTGGCAACACCCCACCTCCAGCAGCTCCATGACCGAGCAGGAGGAGGGAGGGCTCCAGGGTTCAAGCCTCCAAAATAAAAAGATGTTTCGTTCATCACGTGGTGTGCTTGAGAGAGTCAAAGTTGGGCTGTGCCAGAGGCAGGGAAGGGGAGATTCCAGGAAGAGCCTACAGAAAGATGTGGTCGAAAAAGCAAACCAAAATGTTGGAGGTGTAATTTAGAGCAGGAATTGGAGTAGGAAGAATGTCCATTTGTGGATCAGGCGAAAATTCGAGACCCCATCTCAAGAAAAAAATCATTCCCCTTTGAATGACCCAGGTAATGACTCTGAAATCTCCATAAGCCTGGTGTGTAATATGCTGTTCATTGCATTTCTGTTTTTAAAGTCAATCTATAGACATAATTTGGGGTGTGATAATGGGATTGTGGCTGTGTTAAAGGGTCCTTAATCTTTTTCTTAATGACTTTGAGATACAGTGCACGTACTGTACAACTCACCCTTGTACACTTAAAATGTACAATTTAGTGATTTCTAGTTGCAAAGTTCATGAGTCTCCAAGACCATCCTCACTTCTGACACCAGCTGGGAGTTTGGGAGTCCCCATGACCACCTTTAGGGTAAGAGTTCACTAGAAGTACCTCAGGACTCAGAAAAGGCTTTCTACAGCAGTACGCCCGAGCCAAAGGCCATGTGTTCCAGAACCCCCAGGGGTGCCTGAAACCAGGGACAGTACCAAACCCTGTACATACTGTGTTTTTCCTGTACATACATGCCTGCGATAATGTTTCATTTATACATATTCAGTATAGTAAGAGATGAATAGCAATAATAAGGCTGGGCACAGTGCTCACACCTGTAACCCCAGCACTTGAGGCTGAGGCAGGTGGATCACTTGAGGCCAGGAACTTGAGACCAACCTGGCCAGCATGGTGAAACCCTGCCTCTACTACAAATATAAAACTCAGCCAGGCATGATGGCATGCACATGTAATCCGAGTTACTCAGGAGGCTGAGTCAGGAGAATCGCTTGAACCTGGGAGGCGGAGGTTGCAGTGAACCAAGATAGTGCCATTGTACTCCAGCCTGGACAACAGAGTGAGACCCCATCTCACAAAAAGTGATAGTAATCATGATTGGACAATAACAATACACTGCAATAAAAGTAATGAGAATGTGGTTTGCTTCCCCCTTACCGCAGTATTTTATTACACTGTCCCTCACGTGACCGAAACCATGGGAAGCAAAACCAGGGATAAGGAAGAATGTATGCACAGCTGTGGTTTATTACGGTGAAGGAAGAATACAGGTTAAAATCAGCCCGGGTAAGAGGCACATGGGGCAGGGCCCAGGAGCCACCAATGGAAGGACCAGGAGTCCTTCCATTTGCTTTAGGTTTGTTTGGTTTTTTGGTTTTTGGTTTTTGGTTTTGAGATGGAGTCCCGCTCCGGTGTGAGCTTCCGGCTGTCCTCTCCCGCTGGGGTCATGCGGACAGCACAGTGCCTGTTTCCCCATCGAGGATGTATGGCAGTCTCTATGGAGTGCTGCCATCCAGGGAAGCTCACCTGAGCCTCGAGA
The DNA here is from genome assembly GCF_047675955.1 of Chlorocebus sabaeus. Classification (NCBI taxonomy): domain Eukaryota; kingdom Metazoa; phylum Chordata; class Mammalia; order Primates; family Cercopithecidae; genus Chlorocebus; species Chlorocebus sabaeus. Next base: position 14,821,152 of record NC_132931.1, read on the forward strand.
TCCCGAGTTTTTACTGGGGATTGGCCACAGAAACACAGCTGGCCCCGTGTGGCCGGCCTTAGTCTCCAGCCCTCCAGAGGTGGAGCGGGTGCTGTATGGGCTTGGGCTGTAAGGGATATTGGCCTGTAGTTTTGTTTTCTTGTGATATCTTTGGGCAATGCTGGCCCAACAGAATGTGTTGGGAAGTGTTCCCTCCTATTTTTTTGGAAGACAGTGAAGCACTGGTGTTAATTCCTCTTTACGTGTTTCATAGAATTCACAGTCAAGCTCTCTGCATCTGGGCTTTTCTTTGTGGGAAGTTTTAAAGTTAATTAACTGTGCGTAGCGTTCCATTATTGGAACACTAAGCTTGTGGGAGTTATTTATATCCTGCTGAAGGTCATCGCCAAGGTCTCATTTTTCACAGAAAAGATTTACAACCTTCAGCATAAATAAGTTAATTTCTTTACTTGTTAGAGGTTTGATTTTGTTTCTTCTTGAGTCAGCTTTGGTAGTTTGTGTCTTTCTAGGAATTTGTCCGCTTCAATTTGATTTGATTTGTCGGCATGTGGGTTTTCATGGTATTACAGGTAAAGCTGGATACCCCTTCATTTTTCCTGTAAAGTCAGTAGTGATGTCTCCTCTTTCATTCCTGGTTTTAGTAATTTGAGTCTTCTCTGTTTGTTTCTTGTTCTACAGTCTAGCTGAAGGTTCTTCATATTTCTGGAATCTTCACAAGAAAAAAGGAAAAGGTTTTCAATGTTGGTCTTTTCACAGAACTCACTTTTGGTTTCATTTATTTTCTCTATGATTTTTCTCTGTCGAGTTTGTTTCTGCTCTCACCTGTTAGTATTTCCTTCCATTTGCTTTAGGTTTTTTTTTTTTTTTTTTTTTTTTGAGACAGTCCCACTCTGTCACCCAGGCTGGAGTGCACTGGCACAATCTCGGCTCACTGCAACCTCTGCCTCCTAGGTTCACACGATTCTCTTGCCTCAGCCTCCTGAGTAGCTGGGATTATAGGTGCACACCAACACGCCCGGCTAATTTTTTTGTACTTTTAGTAGAGACAGGGTTTCACCATGTTAGGCTGGTCTCAAACTCCTGACCTCAGGTGATCCACAAGCCTCGGCCTCCCAAAGTGCTGGGATTACAGGTGTGAGCCACCGCACCCAGCCCCACTTGCTTTAGGTTTAGTTGACTCCTTTGTCCAGGATCTTAAGACAAAAGGTCAGGTCACTGATTTGAGATCTTTCATCTCTGAGACAGGATCTCGCTCTCGGAAGTGGGAAGAGGTACTGGGGCAGGTGGGAATGTGATTTCAGGAGCGGAGGCCTGTGGCTGGTGGAAGGCGGCCAGCGGAGGAAATAGAATGGCTGTAAACCATAGAGGAGGAGGGGGGAAGGCAGATGAGGGGTCACACACGTCACGACATGAGCAGGAAATACGATGTCTAAAGAGGATACCTAAAGAGTTAGGATAAGCCCGTTGTCTAATAACAGTTTAAAGTGGTTGCCGGGGAGGAGAGCTCAGAGAAGGAAGTCTGTGGCTTTCATCGTCAGGCTTGATAGGCTTGATGTTCTTTTGAGCCTTTTTTTTTTTTTTTGGAGACAGAGTCTCGCTCTGTCGCCCAGGCTGGAGTGCAGTGGCGGGATCTTGGCTCACTGCAAGCTCTGCCTCCCGGGTTCATGCCATTCTCCTGCCTCAGCCTCCTGAGTAGCTGGGACTACAGGCACCCACCACCATGCCCGGCTAGTTTTTTGTATTTTTAGTAGAGACGGGATTTACTATGTTAGCCAGGATGATCTCGATCTCCTGACCTCGTGATCTGCCCGTCTCGGCCTCCGAAAGTGCTGGGATTGCAGGCGTGAGCCGCCGCGCCCGGCCTGCTGAGCCTTTTTTAACCATGATTGCTTGGATCAATGTTAAACATTTTTGGTTATCTGTGGTCCTGCTTGTTGTAGGTTGCTATGTCTATGTCATCACATAATTATTTGCTATAATAAAGTGAGACAAGGTGATATCCATTTATTGTCTTTGTAAACTTGTGTCAGTGGAAATCATCACAGAATAATTGACACTTTCTGCCAATTCTCTCTCTGGAATATACACAGAGAGACGAAAACCGTGAGCCCCTAAGTCCCCATCACACAAGTGAATAAGATTCTGGTTTTGTTGCCTCTCCGTGTTGTGTTGTTGGGTTTGCAAGAGCATTTTAAGTCCTCACGTCAGTCACGGACACTTCCCTGTGCTCTCTGAGGAGGACGTCTGTGGTCACCTCCCCACAGGCACTGTCACACCTGACAAGGTGCACAGCGCTCCCGTCGCATCACGGAATGGGCAGCCTGTGTCCAGATGGCTCTGGTTGACTGAAAAACATCTTTTTACCATTGATTTGTCCCCGTCGACTTTGAACAGATTGTGATTATATGAAAGTCTCCTTTTTTCTACCGTTTCATAACCTTAGGTTTGTTCTCTTCCCAGGCCATGAGTGCGGCTGTGTGCTTTATGATCGACGGTGGGTACGCGCCTTCGTCTCATTTCAGCCTGACTAGGCTTTTTGTACTTTGCTGCGTCCTGTTCTTAAATGATAAATATGTTTTGGGGATTTCAGTTGTTTGGGGGTTTTTTGTTTGAGACGGGGTTTCACTCTTGGAGCGCAATGGCACGATCGTAGCTCACTGTAGCCTCGACCTCCTGCGTTCAAGTGATCTTCCCATCTGAGCCCCCCAGGTCACTGGGACCTGCCAGCCCACACGGCTGCACCCAGCTAATGTTGTTGTTGTTTAGACAGGGTCTCGCTGTGTTGCCCAGGCTAGTGTCAAACTCCTGGGCTCAAGTGATCCCCCCACCTTAGCCTCCCAAAGTGCTGGGATTTCGGGTGGGAACCCCCACACCCAGCCCATTAAATGATACATGTGTTGTCGTCAGCAATGTAGAAGCACAGAGAGGAGCCTGTTCCCCATCTGGGATCCCCCTGGCTCCTGAACTAGCCATTGCTCGTATTTTTTAAGTCCTAGTCGTCCCACTTGTCAGCAGAATGTGGGCATCTTTCTGTGCCCCGCCACGCGAGCTGGAGACAGCAGTGGTACCTCTCCCGGGGGGCTCTGAGGATTGAATGAGGTCATGTGTGTGAAGCACCAAACAGCACCTGGCCCGTGAGTGCTGTGTAATGTTTGTTAAATAAACACACGACCTTCTGAGGCGTTTCTGGGGTCGGCAGCCGTTTACCACCCCACAGGGTGCACCTCAGTCACCTTTGCACAGTAAGAGGTCTTTGCCTTTTTCCATCTGAAACGTAACCGGTTTTCCATCTTGTTTCTCTTGTATTTGAGGAGCAGGAGGGGCCTGAGCGTTTCATCGTTTGCTTTCCCAGATCAGTGACGTTTTCGTTTGAATACAGTTGTTCAGCATCGGACAGTCCCGTGAATCTTACCGGTTTGTTTTGTCATGACTTGCCAGCCTCTATCCAGCCAACACTGGATTTTTGCCGAAGACTGGACAGCGTCGTCGGGCCCCAGCTCACGGTGCTGGCCTCTGACATCTGCGAGCAGTTTAACATCAACAAGAGGATGTCTGGGTTTGTACTTTGCTTTCTGTTCACGTTCACGCATTGAGCGGCTTTTAAAACACGCGTAGTTTTCCTTACAGATGTGGGTGGTGGTAACAGTCCTGTGCTCTCGTGGAATCTAGAGAATGGTGATACGTGCCATTCAGGCCTGTCGGAAAGGGTCCTGGGGAAGCCGACCTGAGTTTTTCTGCCCTGTAATGGCAGCTGGGGCTGGGTCTTCTGTTAAATACCTTCCCTCAGCTCCCCGCTGATTGGAACATCCCATTTCACTGGCCCAGATGGTTACGTTCACATAGGCAGTAGTCAGCATGGTTTTGGTGTGCACAGACTGAAAGCAATTTGCCTCTCGTGTGAAAATGTGTAGGGGAAACTGGCTGGGATGTGGGGCATTGGGCCTGGGTACTCAATGTGGCGGCCTGAAGGGTCTACACTGAGTGGGAGAGGCAGGATTTGCTCCTCCAACTCTCTAGACACTGAAACATCCTTGAATTCTTCCTCCCTAGCTTTTGAGACAAAGTCTCACTCTGTCACCCAGGCTGGAGTATGCAGTGGCCTGATCTCAGCTCACTGCAGCCTCCGCCTCCCAGGTTCAAGCGATTCTCATGCCTCAGCCTCTCGAGTAGCTGGGATTATAGGCGTGTACCACCATGCCGGGCTAATTTTTATATTTTTAGTAGAGACGGGGTTTCACTGTGTTGGCCAGGTTGGTCTTGACCTCAAGTGATCCACCCGCCTCAGCCTCCCAAAGTGCTGGGATTACAGGTGTGAGCCACCGCACCCAGCCTTCCCTATCTTTTCTCAATATAAAATAGTTATTATAAAGTAAAAAGTGAGGTCATGGAAAGCCCTTTGCGAAGTTGAGTCCTGCTTTTAAATGGGCTCTCTACACCTTTGAAAAGTTACTAAAATGCTGTGCATTTCGGCATAAGCTCATGTTCTTAGTGTTCATACTTTTTTTGGGTTTTCTTTGAGACAGAGTCTCACTCGGTCACCCAGGCTGGAGTGCAATGGCATGATCTCGGCTCACTGCAACCTCCGCCCTCCCAGGTTCAAGCGATTCTCCTGCCTCAGCCTCCTGAGTAGCTGGATGCCATCATGCGTGGCTAATTTTTGTATTTTTGTAGAGATGGGGTTTTACCGTGTTGGTCAGGCTGGTCTCGAACTCCTGATCTTGTGATCCGCCCGCCTCAGCCTCCCGAAGTGCTGAGATTATAGGTGTGAGCCACCGCGCCCGGCCCATATGTTATTTCTGTGTGGTCTTGTATAAGCGTGGGCCTCTGAGAGTGCAGAAGCGAGCGAAGGTGAAAGCACATGTAGATTTTGGTGTGTGGATTACTGCTGTCAACAGCTTACATCTTCGTTGGTTTTTGCTTGTTTTTGTTTTTTGAGACAGAGTTTCTTTCACTCTTTCACCCAGGCTAGAGTGTGGTGGCACGATCTCAGCTCACCGCAACCTCCAGCCCCTGAGTTCAAGCAATTCTCCTGCCTCAGCCTCCCAAGTAGCCGGGACTACAGGCAGGTGCCACCATGCCCAGCTCATTTTTGTATTTTTTAGTAGAGATGGGGTTTTGCCATGTTGACCAGGCTGGTCTTGAACTCCTGACCTCAGGTGATCCACCCACCTCGACCTTCCAAAGTGCTGGGATTACAGGCATGAGCCACCGCCCCTGGCCAGTAGCTTACATGTTGACAGTGCTGCTGAATCATTAAATTCTTTGACCATAAAAATACCAGGTTTTCCTTTGTGAAGGAGGCATAAGTGAGTTAAATCGATTTGGATCATGCAGGTTATCAACTAACAGATGGAAAGTGACAACTGTAGTGACCACAGAGAACGCGTCACCTGTTCTTTTTTTTGTGTGGGTTTTTTTGGAGACAGGGTCTCCTGCTGTTGCCCAGGCTGGAGTGCAGTGGCGCAATCATGCCTCACTGCAGCCTTGACCTCCCAGGCTCTAAGTGATCCTCCCACCTCAGCCACCCGGCTGTAGAGCTAGGACTACAGGTGTGCGCCACCACGCCTGGCTAATTTTTGTATTTTTTGGTAGAGACGGGGTTTCGCCGTGTTGCCCCGCTGGTCTTGAACTACTAGGCTCAGGCAATCCTCCTTCCTTGGCCTCCCAAAATGCTGGGATTACGGGCGTGAGCCACCGCTCCTGGCCCCACAGAGTGTTTTGAGGATAGAAGCTTATACCCGGTTTAAGTTCCTTGTCTATGCAGACGACTAAATTTGCAACTGTTTCCAGTTTTTCTTGTCATTATACTTTCCTTAGCCTTAGGGAGCTACTGAAAACAAAATCTGGTTTTATAAGAAGTTTCTTTTCACGTTCCTGGAAACTAAATCCTCCACTTTCTTTCTTTGCCTAGATGTAGAGTATTTCAGTAGTACCCCACTTGTTCGGAGGTCGGATTTCCGGCACCCCCAGCCCTCCAGAACATAGCTGCTAACCCCAAAGCAAGCAGAGGCGGCTTCTGAGCCCAGGGGCGGGGCTGTGCTCAGGCTCCATCCCAGGCCCCAGGGTGTGCAGTGAGGGTGCAGTGAGGGGAGGGGAGGGGCCCTGGGAGGGGGTGAGTCTCAGCTTTTCCCACTAGGTCCCCGAGGAGGTCACAGACGCTGACCTGGGAGGCAGTGTCACAGCATTGCCTAGTCAGTTTAGGACATAAAAAGGTGTATCCCATTTAAAATGTTCATTAGACTGCAGTGGAAAAGGCGACTGCGTTTTACAGTGATTTCCACTGGGGATGATAGGAGGAAAAGCTTTGTTACATACATAGTGTCGTAGGCTTCAGTCACGAGGCAGGTTCATTTCCACAGGACGCTTCTTCCCCGCACTGGGGGAGGAATGAGATGTTACTCTCCCAACTCAGCGGTCAGCAGCCTTTTTCGGTAAAGGACCAAATAAGAAGCATTTCGGACGTCCCGGGCTGTATGTAGATGTATGTGTTACAACTACTCAACTGTCATTTTGGTGGGAAAGCAGACAACACATGAACGTGTGGCAATGGCGATACTCCCATGAAACTTTTAGAAAAAGAGGGCCGGGCGCGGGCACTCATGCCTGTAATCCCTGCACTTTGGGAGGCCGGGGCGGGCGGATCACAAGGTCAGGAGATCGAGACCATCCTGGCCAACATAGTGAAACCCCGTCTCTACTAAAAATACAAAACTTAGCTGGGCGTGGTGGCGCATGCCTGTAATCCCAGCTACTCAGGAGGCTGAGGCAGGAGAATTGCTTGAACCCGGGAGGTGGAGATTGCAGTGAGCCGAGATTGTGTCACTGCACTCCAGCCTGGGTGACAGTGAGACTCCATCTCAAAAAAATTTTATAAAAATAATCTAGTTGTATCGTTTGGTTATATCCATCCAGGGTATTACCGTCTTTGTGACATGTTTGTACAGGTCTGAGAAAGAACCCCAGTTTAAGTTTATTTACTTCAACCACATGAATCTGGCCGAGAAGAGCACAGTTCACATGAGGAAAACGCCCAGTGTGTCACTCACTTCCGTGCACCCGGATTTAATGAAGATTCTCGGTGACATCAACAGTGACTTCACCAGGTGATTCCAGCCACTTCTCCAATCAGGTGTCCCCTTTCTAAGAAAAAAGACACGGAAAGTCCCTTCAAAGCCAAATGACTCAGAGCCCTTTCCATGGGGTTCAAGCTTGAACCACCTTCATGGGCGCCACTTCCAGACACACACTTGGGAGCCCCTAAGTCACCGGTTCCCTCGCCCAGGACTCCCTGAGCCTTTTAAATGCCATGTGCGCCCGTTCCATTTCCTGTTCTCGTTTTGGAATGCTTGCTTTCCCCGTCTAGCCATGTGAATAACGAACGGCGCGTTCTGAACTCTCCTCTTGCAGAGTGGATGAGGATGAGGAGATCATCGTGAAGGCCATGAGTGATTACTGGGTTGTTGGAAAGAAGTCTGATCGGCGGGAGCTCTATGTTATTTTGAATCAAAAAAATGCAAACCTGATTGAAGTAAACGGTAAGTAGGATTTGGTGTTTCAGGAGAATTTTAATGCTGCTGATATGGAAAAGTTGTTTTTTCACTGTATTAAACCTGGTTAAAAAATAGAAACATGAGAAATAGAACAAATCATGTCTGCTGAGATTGTAAGCAGGTGCCTTTACTCAACATTTGGTCCCTTTTCTCTTCCTTGGAAAACTGACAGGACTTTCCTGTAGCACAGGAAACTTGACAATGGCCCAAAGAAAATTATTTTCTACAATGCTAAAAAAAAAAAAAAAAAAAAGTAACTTTACTGTGTATTAAGAAATGTCCCCTTTTTGGAGACAGGGTCTCACTTTGTCACACAGGCTGGAGTGCAATGGTGCAATCATAGCTCACCACAGCCTCCAACTCCTAGGCTCAAGCAGTCCTCCCACCTCAGCCTCTCGAGTAGCTGAGCCCACAGGCATGTATCACCATACCTGGATAACAACAGAGTCTTGCTCTGTTGCCCAGGCTGGGCTCAAACTCCAGGCCTCAAGCGATCCTCCGGCTTCCCAAAGAGCTGGGATTATAGGCAGGAGCCACCTTGCCCAGCCCCAAATGTCCTTTTTTAATATCCTGTGATATAAATGTATCTTTTGTAGGGAGAAGCTGCCAGGTTCATGTGGCCGTTTACAATGATCCCTCTGAACACCGGCAGAATGATAAGGCATTTTCTCCTGCCTGCCCTCCCGCCAAAGCGGCCAGCCATGCCCACCGCACGGGGTGACCCGGCAGCTGCTCTGCTGACAGCTCGGCTGCCCTGGAGAGAGGGGACCTCGCCTCGGCAGAGCTGCCCCCTTGGGCAATGCCCCATATGTACACTGTGTGGAAATTCAGTGTAAGCGTCTTTTTTTTCCCCTTGTATCTTCTCAGGCATACTAAATTTTTCTATTATTAACACTTGTATTAGTAATTGTGTGCATTAGAAACATCACTTAATACAAGCCTGATCTAAACTGAATTCGATAAGATCAAAATCCTGACACGTCTGCAGGGCGCTGGGTCTGCAGCTCAGGGTCACTGTCAGTTTCTGTTGTTCCATCAGTTCTCCCAGGATGACGACAGCGCCAGCCTTGTGCTTCTAACCCCCTCCCCCGGGTGTCCTGGGCACTTTGCTTGCAGTTCCTCAGGCCCCGGGCAGCAGTGTTATATGCTCAGAACTACTGAGGCCTGGTCGGTTTCTTAGGTGGTTTTCTCCCCTCTTGTTAACATTTCTTGGCTGGGCACAGTGGTTCATGCCTGCAGTCCAGCACTTTGGGAGGCCAAGGTGGGCGGATCACCTAAGGTTAGCAGTTCAAGACCAGCCTGGCGAAACCCTGTCTCTACCCAAAAATACACAAATTAGCCGGGCGTGATGGTGTGCAACTGTCGTCCCCGCTACTTGGGAGGTGGAGGCTGCAGTGAGCCAAGATCACACCAGATCACACCACTACACTCCAGCCTGGGTGACAGAGCAAAACTCTGTCTCAAAAAAAAAAAAAGGTTCTTGCCTAGTCTTCTGGGATGTAAGGTCAAAATCAATGCAAATATCTATTCCTAATTTTACCCAAGAAGAATTGAATTATATGTCACATAACCTTTGAAGTGAGCGCCTCGTCCTTCCTCACTGTTGTCTGTCCTTTTTGCAGAAGAGGTCAAGAAACTCTGTGCAACGCAGTTCAACAACATCTTCTTCTTGGATTGACTGATGATGGCTCACCGAAAGCGTATTTAAAAGACACTCGGCAAACATTTGGTCATATACAAGTTACTGGTCATACGACGGACTACATTCAGGACAAGGGAAAAGCAATACCTGCTTGGAAGACTCACATTTCTACTCGGTCTCCTGCTCTCTTGAGGTTTTTAGATTTTAAATATTTATGTGGAATTAATTAAAGGTAGTTGACTCTATCATTCCATTCTTTTGACATTATGTGAATATTTTACTGGAAAATAAGATTAATAAATTGTTAAAGTTTTTAAAATTCTGGTTTTATGTTGAGTCTCCTGCTGCCTATTTGTAGATTACAGCAGCCACCAGGTCCATGACCCAGGCTGGAATGCAGTGGCTCACGGCACCCTCAATCTCCTGGGCTCACTGCAATCCTCCCGCCTCAGCCTCCCAAGAAGCTAGAACCACAGGTACACACCACCACACTCGGCTAATTTTTTAATGTTGTAGAGACGGGGTCTCACTGTGTTGCCCAGGCTGGTCTCAAACTCCCATAATCTAGCCATGTAGGAAACCTGAGATGCAGTGGGCCAGGCGGTATTTTAAAACACTGCAACGAGTACAGTGCTAAGAACTGTAATGCTCAGGAAATCTTACAGCACGTGCCGTCCTAAGCCTCTGTGTGTCCTCGTGGCTCACTGCTTTTTCTTCTTCTTGCTGGTGATGGTCTTGCTGGACGGGGACACGGTCACGTCCTCCTTGGGAGGGTCCAGTGTGAGGTGAGAGGATGACACGTCCACTGGCTCCTTGATCACCATAATGTCCACCTCACAGTCTTGTCTCTTGGCTTCTTCCTCTCTCAAGATAAACATCTTCAGCCTGAAAGCAAACATGAGAAGGTGGGAGCTTTTTTCAGTCCCCCTCAAAACGGCAAAAACAGTTTGATGCTATTTGTAGTATACGGCCCTTCAGACCTGGATTTCAGCAGCGTGTTAAACAGAACTAAGCTGCTACGCTTTGCCTGAAATAACTGATGCCATGTCCACACAGTCCAAAGTAAACTTTTCATGTATCTATGAAAAGAAAAATTTTTTTTTTGAGACAGTTTCACTCTTGTTGCCCAGGCTGGAGTGCAATGGTGCAATCTCGGCTCACTGCAACCTCTACCTCCCCAGTTCAAGTGATTCTCCTGCCTCAGCCCCCTGAGTAGTGGGATTACAGGCTTCCACCACCACGCCCAGCTAATATTTTGTATTTTTAGTAGAGATGGGTTTCACCAGGTTGGCCAGGCTGGTCTCAAACTCCTGACCTCAGGTGATCCACCTGCCTCAGCCTCCGGAAGTTACATATGTGTGCGTGTGTGTGTGTATACATATATAATAATATACATAATTTTGAGATGGGGTCTTGCTGTGTTGCCCAGGCTGGAGTGCAGTGGCACAAACACATCACTGCAGCCTCAACTCCCAGGCTCAAGCAATCCTCCTGCCTCAGCATCCAGAGTAGCTGGGACTATAGGCGCCTGCCATCACAGCTGGCTAATTTCTGTATTTTTTGTAGAGCTGAGGTCTTGCTGTATCACCCAGGCTGGTCTCAAACTCGTGATTCCCCTGCCTTGGTCCCCCAAAGTGCTGGGGTTACAGGCATGCGCCATGATGCCCAGCTCATTTGGGGATTTTATGGAGGGTCCAATATGTAGACCCGATTAAGTCACTGGCTATCAGTTATTGAACTCAAGCTCCAGCCCCTCTTCCTTCCTGGGAGGTTGGGCTGGAGCTGAAAGTCCCAATCCTCTAATCTCCTGGTTGATTCCCTGGCAACCAGCTCCAGCAAGAAGCTATCGAGGGCACCTCCCCTGGCCCCCAGTCATCTCATCATACAAAAGCCAGTCATTACCCCGAGAGTCCACAGCTTTTGAAGCTCTTGGGGCAAGAACTAGAAAATGGCTGTGTGCAGTGACTCACCGCTGTGATCCCAGCACTTTAGGAGGCCAAGGCAGGCGGATCACTTGAGGTCAGGAGTTCGAGACCAGCCTGGACAACCTGGTGAAACCCCGTCTCTACTAAAAATACAAAAATTAGCCAGGCGTGGTGGTGCACGCTTGTAATCCCAGCTACTCGGGAGGCTGAGGCAAGAGAATCACTTGAATCCAGGAGGCAGAGGTTGTAGTGAGCTGAGATCATACCACTCCACTCCAGCCTGGGTGACAGTGAGACCCTGTCTAAAAAAAAAAAAAAACTAGAAACTAAGACCAAATATTAGAACCAAAGATGCTCCCACTACCCCATTACTCAGGAAGTTACAAAGGCTTCAGGTGCTCTGCCAGGAACAGAGACCAAATACTCATTCCTTTTTATGTCAAAGACGCCCTTAGGAAATGATAGGCCTGTCCGGAAAGCATGGGTCCTGATGCACTGTGGCAGCTACAGAACACAGGATGGAGAGAGAGCAGCTCGGGAAGGAGCGGAGGGACCTCGTAAGTTACCTTGCTTCCAGTTCGTCATCTTCCATCTTCCGCTGCTGGGCCCGCGCTGTGCTGCGTAACCTCTCTTCCCTTATTTTCTCCTTGATAACTTCTTCACGTTTATACGCGTGAAAGAGCGTGTTCACAAAGAAGACGTACATACTATTGACCCACGTGTTGAACTCTTCCTTTTGATTATCCTTGGGTCTCTCGTATTTCTCTGGAATAGAGTTTCATGAAGCTGAACATGAATACAATCCTGCTGTAAACTGGGAGTCTGCGTGCTTTTTCTCGTTCTGGCCTCCCTGCGGTGGGCCCCCTGCTCCTCGGCCAGGAGAGGGGAGAGGAGAAAGGACGCTGCTCCCATGACTGCCTGGAACAAGGCAGGGGCTCAGTAGACCCTGGCTGGGATTATCAACCTTCCCTTTGAGTTTCCTGCTACCTCATTTTTGTTTTGTTTTGTTTTTTTTTTTTGGAGACAGAGTCTTACTCTGTCACCCAGGCTGGAGTGCAGTGGCGTGATTTCAGCTCACTGCAACCTCCACCTCCCGGGTTCAAGTGATTCTCATGCCTCAGCCTCCCGAGCTCCCCAGTAGCTACAGGCATGTGCCATCACACTCGGCTAATATTTGTATTTTTAGCAGAGATGGGGTTTCACCATGTTGGCCTGGCTGGTCTGGAACTCTTAACCTCAGGTGATCCACCCACCTCAGCCTCCCAAAGTGCTGGGATTACAGGCATGAGCCACTGCGCCTGGCCACCTCTTTTTGTTTCTAAATATCTTAAGAATAGTGGGTTTTCTGATATTTTAATTTTCCATGTTTTCAAGAATAATAAATCCTTGTTTCTTGCTTTTTTTTTTTTTTTTTTTTGGAGACAAGGTCTCACTCTATTGCCCAGGCTGGAGTACAGTGGCATGACCATGGCTCACTGAAGCCTGGAGGAACTCCTGGGCTCAAGTGATCCTCCCATCTTAGCCTCCCTGATAGCTGAGAATAGAGCAATGCACCACCACACAAGGCTAATTTTTTTAGTTTTGAGACAAGATCTCGCTCTGTCATCCAGGCTGGAGTGCAGTGGCACCATCATGGCTCACTGCAGCCTCCATCTCCTGGGCTCAAATAATCCTCCCACCTCAGCCTCCCAAGTAGCTGGGACCACAGGCGGGTGCCACCACACCCAGCTAATCATTGTTTTTGTTGTAGAGACAAGGTTTCGCTATGTTGCCCATGGCCTCAAATTCCTGAGCTCTAGTGATCCTCCCATCTGGGCCTCCCAAAGTGCTGGGATTACAGGCGTGAGTCACCGTACCCGGCCTAGGTCTTGGGGACAAAATATTCAATATCTTGTATTTATTCAGAGTTTGAAACCCCTTTAAGACAAGGATAGCTATGTACCTGAGTGAATCCTCTCTCCCGGAGAACTAGACAACCGGTCACTCTCACAAAAGGAATTTCCTAGTAGTTAGAGTTATCCCTCTCTCTCTCTCTCTTGTCTAGGCTAAAGAATCTCTAAATATTAAACTACCATAATTTTTTCCATCTTTTTAAGCAATTTTGGTTATCCAGTCACTTGGAAGGTTTTAAAATTCAGAAATCACATTATACGCAATCCAGGACTCTAAGGTCGGAATGAGACAGAATATCCTGCCTCGGCCTCCCAAGGTGCTGGGAGTACCGGAGCGTGCCACCATGCCCGGTGAATTTTGATATTTTTTTTGTAGAGACAGGGGCTTGCTTTGTTGCCCAGGCTGGTCTCAGACTCCTGGGCACAAGTGATCCTCCTGCCGTGGCCTCCCAGAGTTCTGGGCTTACAGCTGTGAGCCACTGCACCTGGCAGCAACATTGTCTTATGTTCATTCATGAACTCTCAACTAGACACCTACAAGCTGGAGGACAGTCGGTCACGGCTGCCACATGCAACAATCAGATGAAATGGTACTGGAAGAGATGCCACGTGGGTCAAGGGGGCCCTTGACAGGAGACAGGGCAGGAGCCACAGGTCTGGTGAATGGCACACCGGACTTAAGGAATGACCAGAGAGGATCCAGGGCATAATCCAGCTGGAGCTGGGACTAGAGATAATCAGATCAACAGGAAAGCACATTAGCTGGGGTTCCACTTCCAGTTCTATTTCTGTTCCAGGAACTGTGCATCTTGTTACGGCACTGCAGGAATGCCCTGTCTCTGCTGGGATGCCGAGCTCTGCGGGAGAAAATGACAACCCACAGACTCGCACCAGAGGGAGAAGAAACCAAGGACGTCAAGGGGTCGCAGAGGCCGAACGCGAAGAGTGTTTCAAGAAGCTGACGGTTTTCCTAACTATGGAGAGATCGGTTCAAGAGACGGCAGGATTCCTGGGGGTGGCAACATGGAGGCACTGCTGATGAAGAGGGGCCTTCAGTGGCCTGGGGAGGGCAGTGCGACGTGGAGCAAGCTAAGAAGACACAGGAGAGGACCTGGAGAAGGCGTTGCATGTATACAGCTCCCTAAGATGCATCGGCAAAGGGAGCAGGGAAGGAAAGTGGGATCTAGAGGGGAAGGTGAGGGAAGAGATTTTCCCTTTCTTTCTTTTTTTTGTTTGAGACAGAGTCTCACTCTGTCACCCAGGCTGGAGTGCAGTGGCATGGTCTCAGCTCAGTCTGTCGCCCAGGCTGCAGTGCAGTGGCGTGGTCTCAGCTCAGTCTGTCGCCCAGGCTGCAGTGCAGTGGCGTGGTCTCAGCTCACTCTCGCCCAGGCTGCAGTGCAGTGGCGTGGTCTCAGCTCACGCTGTCGCCCAGGCTGCAGTGCAGTGGTGTGGTCTCAGCTCAGTCTGTCGCCCAGGCTGGAGGGCAGTGGCATGGTCTCAGCTCACTGCAACCTCTGCCTCCGGGGTTCAAGCAGTTCTCCCACCTCAGCCCTGAGTAGCTGGGACTACAGGCGAGCGCCACCACACCCGGCTAGTTTTTTTATTTTTAGTAGAGATGGGGTTTCACTGTGTTGGCCGTGCTGGTCTCCAACTCCTGACCTTGCGATCCACCCGCCTCGGCCTCCCAAAGTGCTGGGATTACAGGCATGAGCCACGGCGCCCAGCCGAGAGAAGAGATTTTCCTAACTGGGCATATGGAGCACGTGTGTGCCGACGGGAACGATCCATTAGAGGAGGAGTGACGGGAAATGACAGGCACTGTAGAACTGATACACGGGGGAGGCCTCAGAGAGGACAAGGGCCTGGGATGGAGCCTTTAAAAGTTCACCACTGAGTGGGTGGCCAGCCAGAGAGAGACACCGTCAGAAAAGGGGGAAGGCCAGGCACAGTGGCTCACACCTGTAATCCCAGGGCTTTGGGACACCAAGGCGGGAGGATCACTTGGGCCCAGGAGTTAAAGACCAGCCTGGGCAACACAGCAAGACCCCACCTCTTTAAAAAAAAAAAAGGCCAGGCGCGGTTGGGCTCCTACCTGTAACCTCAGCACTCTGGGAGGCCGAGGCGTTCAGACCCAGGAGTTCTTGGATCCAGGAGTTTAAGACCAGCCTGGGCAACATAGCAAGACCTCACCTCTTTTAAAAAAAAAAAAAAGCCAGGCGTGGTTGGTCTCACACCTGTAATCTCAGCACTTTGAGGCTGAGATGGGCAGATCACCTGAGGTTAGGCGTTGGAGACCACCCTGGCCAACATGATGAAACCCCTTCTCTACTAAAAATACAAGGCGCAGTGACGGGTGCCTGTAATCCCAGCTACTATCGAGGCTGAGGCAGGAGAATTGCTTGAACTGAGGAGGCGGAGGTTGCAGAGCTATGATGGCACCACTGCACTCCCGGCCTGGTGACAAAGTAAGACCTTGTCTCCAAAAGAAAGAAAGAAAAAGAAAAGGGGAAACACCAGGGCTTGTTTAATCATGGAAACAAGGCCACATGCAACTGGCAAGGCCAGCAAAGTGACAGCAGAAAATTCCCATGACACTGATCATCATTGGATGACCCTGAGGAAAGGAGAGGCGTGAGGTTGGAAGTTCATGCGGACAGGGCTGAGGAATGAAACCAGAAGGGAGGAAGTGCAGTCAGCAGAGAGGCCTCAAGAGCCATCTTCCCAGGATAAAGGAAAACATAATGAAAGAGGAGGATGAGGAAGTGAATAAGGATTGTTTGTTGGTTTTAATTGGAGCACCTTTAAAACTCAGAGAGAATGAGACCCTGGAGAGCGAAAAGTCGCCTGGAGGAAAACAATACAGTCAACAGCAGCAGACTCTGAGATGGGCGTGCGGGGCCCAGGGGAGGCCCAGCTGTCCCATCCCCGCCTCTGCCCTCACAGACTGAGTCAGCGCAGCAAGATCACGCCTTGAACTTGAACTCCAAACCAGGGAGGAGAAATGGAAGCAGCTATACCAACCTCATTGTTTAAAAAGACAGTTGTGCTGGGTGTGGTGACGCCTATTTGTAATCCCAGCTACTCGGGAGGCGGAGGTGGGAGGATCGCTTGAGCCCAGGAGTTCAAGACCAGCCTGGACAACATAGCGAGACTCTGCCTCTAAGAAAATAAAAATGTAAAAAAGATGGTTGTAAAACTGTCTAAACATTATGTAATTCATAAGCAACAGTTTGTAAATATTAAGGTTCTATCATTAAAACACTCACCGCTCTCAGTTGAAAAAAAGGTGACCCCTTTTCCAGTAGATTGAAAATTCATTTTGGAGACTCTTTCATCACTTAGAGACTTCTTGATCTTGGGCTTTTACATTTAAAAAAAATCATGAAGCAAAATGTTACTTTTACATCATTGTGGGCTTATAACTACTTGTTTACACTATAATTAATTACAAAATTATTAATGAGGCTGTTCTCCTTGAGCTAATTTGACTTTCATTTGATTTTTTTTTTTTTTTTGGAGACAGTCTCACTCTGTTGCCCAGGCTGGAGTGCAATGGAGCGATCTCGGCTCACTGCAGCCTCCACCTCTCGGGTTCCAGTGATTCTCCTGCCTCAGCTTCCCCGGGTAGCTGGGACTACAGGCATGCGCCACCACACCTGGCTAATTTTTGTATTTTTAAGAGAGACGGGGTTTCACCATATTGGCCAGGCTGGTCTCAAACTCCTGACCTCAGGCAACCTGCCCGCCTTGGCCTCCCAAAGTGCTGGGATTACAGGTGTGAGCCACTGCACCCAGCCAATTTGACTATTTTAAACCTGAATAAAATATTAATATTTATACTATTAAGGAAATGAATAACAGAATTATTGTATTTACTGAAAGGCTCTCAAAAAAAACAAAATAAAATAAAATAAAAAACCCAAAGACTTGAAAATGTCCCTGGGTCTGTTGGCACAGTACTTACTGTATAAAGTTAACCATAGATTCATGTATTAATGGCTTTAATTATTATTACATTTCTTGAGACAGAATCTCGCTCCGTTGCCCAGGCTGGAGTGCACTGGCAGGATCTCAGCTTACTGCCACCTCTGCCTCCCGGGTTCAAGCAATTCTCCTGCCTCACCCTCCTGAATAGCTAGGATGACAGCACCTGCCACCAGGCCTGGCTATTTTTATTTTTTATTTTGTGTGTGTGTGTGTGTGTTTTTAAATTTTTTGTAATTTTTAGTAGAGACAGGGTTTCACCATGTTGGCCGGGCTGGTCTCGAACTCCTGACCTCAAGTGACCCACCCACCTCTCCCAAGGTGCTGGGATTACAGGCATGAGCCACCGCGCCTGACCTAATGGCTCTAATTATGTGTATGCCCTAACGCCCACATTTCCACCTCCAGCAGTCCTTGAACTCCAGTCTTGCCTCTGGCCGTGCTACTTGGGCCTCAATTCAGGCACATTAAGCTTAACTTGTCCAAAATCAACCACTTAATTTTGCTCCCCAAACTCAGCCCCCTGCCTCCCTCTTCCACATCATCTTAAATGGCCACTCTATTCTTCCAATGCTCAGCCAAAACATCTTGGACTCCTCTTTGCCTTCTCTTCCCCTCTCAACCCCCACAGCCTTCAAAACACCTCAGACTTCAGCCCACCTTAGTCCCAGTCACCATCACCTCCCCCCGGGATGGTTCCAAGAGCTTCCTCGCTGGTTTCTCAACAGTGAAGCCACAGAGCCTCCTGACGCCTCTGCTCAGACACTGTCCCATCCCATCCCACCTCACCCAGAATAAACGCCAGGGCCCCACCCCGGCCAGACGCCCTTCCTGTCACTGAGACCTCGTGCGTGGGAAGAAGCGGCGCTTGCGGCAACCGGTGCTGATTCTGGAGTCAAACTGCCTGGGCACAAACCCCCGCTCCACGACTTACTGCTAATGCAGCCGTGGCCAAGTTATTTCACCTTCCTGGGCCTGGCTTCCCTCCTAGAGAGAATCGCAGTACCTGAAGGTCATAGGGACGCTGAGCTGGTCCCTGGGGACGGCTCGGCACCAGGTAAACACCCAAAAACGCTATTAGTGCTGTTCACCTGCTGCCGTGTCCCCTCCTCCCTGCCGTGTCCCCTCCCCCTTGCCGTATCCCTTCCCCCCTGCCGTGCCCCTCCCCCCACCGTGCCCCTCCCCCCTGCCGTGTCCCCTCCCCCCCCGCCGTGCCCCTCTCCCCTGCCGTGTCCCCCCTCCCTGCCGTGTCCCCTCCCCCCTGCCGTGTCCCCTCCCCGCTGCCGTGTCCCCTCCCCTCGCCGTGTCCCCTCCCCTCGCTGTGCCCCTCCCCCCTGCCGTGTCCCCTCCCCCCTGCCGTGCCCCTCCTCACTGCCGTGTCCCCTCCCCCTGCCGTGTCCCCTCCCCCCTGCCGTGTCCCCTCCTCCCTGCCGTGTCCCCTCCTCCCTGCCGTGTCCCCTCCGCACTGGAACGTAGTGTCCATGAGGGCATGGGTTTCTGTTTGGTGCCAGGCCCCCAGCGCATGGTAAAGAGCTCTTCACAGAGCGGGCACTCGGTACCAGGTCTCTACACGGTTAGTTGCCAAGACAAACCTCCGATTTCCTTATTTTGTTAACATCAGGCCAGAGCTCTAACTTGCTGGAAGATGACCTGGCACTGTCAGAGTGAGCAGCATCCGATTCGTGGCTCAGGACCGCGCTGGGACTCTTGCTCTGGGCGTCCTAAGCAAGAACAAACACACGCATCAGATGGCTTCTGGTTTCCACAGAGATCCACACAGCCACACACACGCGCGCACACACACACATTATGTTAATGGGGTGTAACTGATTTACAATGAACTACACACGAAGTGTACCCTTGGATGTGTTTTCACATGTCTATACCTGTGAAACCATCGCCTCAGTCAAGACAGTGAACAGAATCAGGCACAGTGGCTCACACCTGTAATCTCAGCTCTTTGGGAGGCCAAGGTAGGCAGATCACCTGAGCCCAGGAGTTTGAGACTAGCCTGGGCAACATAGTGAGACCCCATCTCTAAAAAAATAAATAACAGGCCAGGCGCGTTGGCTCATGTCTGTAATCCCAGAAGTTTCAGAGAATGAGGCGGGTGGATCACTTGAGGCCAGGAGTGCGAGACCAGGCTGGCCAACACGGTGAAACCCTGTACAAATACAAAGATTGGCCGGGTTTGGCAGTGCGTACCTATAATCCCAGCTGCTTGGGAGGCTGAGGCAGGAGAATCACTTGAACCCAGGAGGCAGAGCCTTCAGTGAGTCACGATTGTGCCACTGCACTCGAGCCTGGGCAACAGAGCAAGATTTTTGTCTCAAAACCACACACACAAAAACACACCCACACACCCACACATACCCACACACACATCCACACCCACAAACATGCACACCCCACACACCCACACTACACACCCCCACACACACCTCACACTCACACACACCCCTACTCACACCCACACCTCCACACATTCCCACACCCACACACACCCACACAGTGAACTTTTAGGTACCCAGCCCGACGCCCGTCGTGGATATGAAGGCTCCTCCACGCTGGCGACCGGGAATGCAAACTACTCCCAGCCCTGAGTGAGTCCTTGAGCTTCCTCCCCTTCTTCGAAGCAGCCCTTCCTTTAGGTCCCAGCTGTTCCCTCACACGCGGGCGCACTCAGCTGAGGGCTCAAGGACAGCCTTCTGCCCGTCTCTGGAGCTTGCTGTCCCTCTTCACAGCACACTTTCCTCCATGGAACAAAATTCTACCTTTGCCTCCCCACATGACCGGAGTGTGCGAAGCTACCGTGAGCTGAACAAGAAGGATCAGCTTTAGTAAGTTTGAAGCTGAGCCTCTGTGATCTCTAAATCACACTCCCGAACTGTTGGTCAAAAGGGAGCAGTGATTGCCTTGGAGCATGACATGAACATTCAGGTTCCAGTGTACTTGGAGTAGAGACGGGGTTTCACCACGGTTGGCCAGGCTGGTCTCGAATTCCTGACCTCAAGTGATCCGCCCACCTTGGCCTCCCAAAGTGCTGAGATTACAGGCGTGAGCCACTGTGCCTGGCCGGGGTGTCCATCCTTGTGAGCAAGCCCTGGGGACCTGTTTAGCATCCCACGCACACTCAGGAACTGTTCCCCGACGGATCTGCTCTTGAGCAGGCCGTCCACTGTTAGAAATACTGGATCCATGTAACACAACATCTCCTAGTAAGATACCTCTGATTTCCTTCTGAGACGGAGTCTCGCTCTGTCACCCAGGCTGGAGTGCAGTGGCGCCATCTTGGCTCACTGCAAGCTCCACCTCTCAGGTTCACGCCATTCTGCCTCGGCCTCCTGAGTAGCTGGGACTACAGTCGCCTGCCACCATGCCCACCTAATTTGTGTGTGTGTGTGTGTGTGTGTGTGTGTGTGTGTGTGTATATTTTTTTATTTTATTTTATTTTATTTTTTTAATTAGAGACCGGGTTTCACCGTGTTAGCCAGAATGGTCTCGATCTCCTGACCTCATGATCTGCTGGCCTCAGCGTCCCAAAGTGCTGGGATTACAGGTGTGAGCCACCACGCCCAGCCAATACCTCTGATTTTCTCATGTGTGGTCTAGTGGCCCCCCCAGCATGTCAGTATGCACTGTGACCTTCATTATGAAATCTGCTGTGGCGAGGAGTCCACTTTCTGGGTCACGGCCAGGAAACTCATTTTCCCAAACTTAAAAATCTATACACACTTCCAAAATGTGAAAAGGACATGTTGGCCGGGCACGGTGGCTCATACCTGTAATCCCAGCACTTTGGGACGCTGAGGCAGGAGGATCACTTGAGCTCAGGAGTTTGAGACCAGCCTGGGCAGCATGGCAAAACCCCATCTCTACAAAAAAAAAATACAAAAAGGCCAGGCACAGTGGCTCAGGCCTGTAATCCTAGCACTTTGGGAGGCCGAGGCGGGTGGATCAACTGAGGTCAGGAGTTCAAGACCAGCCTGGTCAACATGGTGAAACCCCGTCTCTACTAAAATACAAAAAATTAGCCAGGTGTGGTGGCACATGCCTGTAATCCCAGCTACTTGGGAGGCTGAGACATGAGAATCATTTGAATCCAGGAGGCAGAGGTGGCAGTGACCTGAGATTGTGCCATTGCACTCCAGCCTGGGCAACAGAGTGAGACTCTATTTCAAAAAAAAAAAAAAAAAATTAGCTGGGTGTGGTGGCACAAGCCTGTAGTCCTGGCTACTCAGAAGGCTAAGGTGGGAGGAGCGTGTGAGCTCAGGGGGTCAAGGCTGCGGTGAGCCGTGACTGCACCACTGCACTCAAACCTGGATGACAGAGTGAATCCCTGTCTCAAAATACATAAAACAAAATTTCAAAAGGAAAAAGGAAAGACTTCTTAAATTACTTTCTGGAAGGGTTAGTAAAACCAAGATAGTTTTGATGATGGTTTAACCATTCCAGAATAAAGTCATTCCTTGCTGTCTTTTTTTTGAGATGGAGTCTCGCTCTGTCGCCCAGGCTGGAGTGCAGTGGTGCGATCTCAGCTCACTGCAAGCTCCGCCTCCCGGGTTCACGCCATTCTCCTGCCTCAGCCTCCCAAGTAGCTGGGACTACAGGCGCCCACCACCACGCCCAGCTAATTTTTTTCTATTTTTAGTAGAGACAGGGTTTCACTGTGTTAGCCAGGATGGTCTCGATCTCCTGACCTCGTGATCTGCCCGCCTCGGCCTCCCAAAGTGCTAGGATTACAGGCGTGAGCCACCGTTCCCGGCCCTCCTTGCTCTGTAATTCTAAGATTACCTAATTCTAAGACATTGTGTTACCTGATTTAATATTGTATAAATAGTTTCCTGTTTATTTCCAGACACATCATCAGCTGGAACATTCGCATAGGATTTAGTCATTTGATCAGTAACACAGATGAACGCAAAGCTTAAGAGAGCTTCAAAGAATTCCAGGAAAACCAGCTGAAATAAAAGAAACCACAGAGTTTCCATCATTCGGACACACCTGGAGACAGAGCATTGATAGATTGGCATTCATTATTTCCTGACATCTGAATACGCACACGTTTGCACACAGACATGCAGACACGTGCACACACACACATGCACAGACATGCACACAGACACACACACACATATATTCTGTACTTGTGTTCAGACTGCTTTCAATCAAATCTTGGTTCTTAGACTGGTCACAGTGGCTCACATCTGTAATCGCAGCACTTTAGGAGGCTGAGGCAGGAAGATCGTTTGAGCCCAGGAGTTTGAGACCAGCCTGGGCAACACAGTGAGACCCATTCTGTACAAAAACCTGTTTTTAAAAAATCAGCTCAAGGCTGGGTGTGGTAGCTCACGCCTGTAATCCCAGCACTTTGGGAGGCCAAGGCAGGCGGATCACGAGGTCGGGAAATCGAGACCACCCTGGCTAACATGGTGAAACTCCATCTCTACTAAAAAAAATACCAAAAAAAAGAAAAAATTAGCCAGGAGTGGTGGCGGCGCCTGTAGTCCCAGCTACTCGGGAGGCTGAGGCAGGAGAATGGCGTGAACCCAGGAGGCAGAGCTTGCAGTGAGCCGAGATTGCGCCACTGCACTCCAGCCTGGGCGACAGAGCAAGACTCCGTCTCAAAAAAAAAAAAAAAAAAAAAAAAGTGTCAATGAAAAGGCTAATGAAAAAAAGAAAAAAAATCTTGGTTCTTTGTTCTTGGTATCCATGGCAAAACCAACAGCCTGAATTGGATCTGTACCGTTTGTGACGGCTCTTTACAAACCTCAGGTTCAAAGTTGCTGTCAATTCCATCGTATATGAAAGGATTATCCTCTGCTATGACCTCCATAAATATAGCTGCTGTTAATTCTTTATTTATCATTTTAAAGTCCTGTAAAAAAGAAAATCAAACCATAACTGCCTATAATTGTAAACAGCTACATATTTTAATGTCAATTTATATCAATACAATAATTAAGAAAGTGTACCAGAAATTAATATCTTTTTTCTTTTTTTTGAGAGACGGAATCTCACTCTGTCACCCAGGCTGCTGTGCAGTGGTGCAATCTCAGCTCACTGCAACCTCCACCTCCTGGGTTCAAGTGATTCTCCTGCCTCAGCCTCCCAAGTAGCTGGGACTACAGGTGCACACCACCACGTCCAGCTGATTTTTGTATTTTTTAGTAGAGATGGGATTTCACTATATGTTGACCAGGCTGGTCTCAAACTCCTGACCTCAAGTGATCCACCTCCCTCGGCCTCCCAAAGGGCTGGGATTACAGGTGTGAGACATTACGCCCAGCCATAAATTAATATCTTAAAGACTGATAATTTTGAAAAGCATTCTGGATTAACATTGGTATGTACGGCCAGGCCTGGTGGCTCACACCTGTAATTCCAGAACCTTGTGAGGCCGAGGTGGGAGGATCACTTGAGCCCAGGCGTTGGGGATCAGCCTGGGCAACAGAGCAAGACCCTGTCTCTACAAAAATTAAAAATGTAGGCCGAGCATGGTGGTGCATGTCTGCAGTCCCAGCCACTCAGGAGGCTGAGGTGGGAGGATCACTGAAGTCCAGGACTTTGAGGCCACAGTGAACTGTGATCACAACACTGCACTCCAGCCAGGGTGACAGAGCAAGACCCTGTCTCACACACACACACACACACACACACACACACACACACACACAGTTTACCTCTCTATCCCTTCTCTAGCACCTCCAAAATAACAGTAAAGTATTTTTTGGCACAGAACAGGACATAGAACATGGGAGAACAGAACACGGTCCAGGTGTGAAATATGAACACAACGCTGTAGGCTGAAAAGCACCTGGGGAAACAACGTACTGCACAACGAAACCGGTTTTACCACAGAGTAATTGACATGAAGAGTTACGCTCTTCGCATTGGTTAAAGTCACAGTTTCCAAGAACCTATCAATAATGTTAAGTGGGACCGGGCTCACACCTGTAATCCCAGCACTTTGGGAGGCTGAGGCAGGCGGATCAGGAGGTAGAGTCCGAGACCATCCAGGCCAACATGGGGAAACCCCATCTCTACTAAAAATACAAAAACATTAGCTGGACATGGTGGTGGGTGCCTGTAGTCCCAGCTAGTCGGGAAGCTGAGGCAGGGGAATCACGTGAGCCCAGGAGGTGGAGGTTGCAGTGAGCTGAGATCGCGCCACTGCACTCCAGCCTGGGTGACAGAGTGAGACTCTGTCTCAAAATCATGATAATAATAATGTTAAATGAGGACTTACCGTACTCAAATGTTCAGGTTTCAATATTTTTTTTTAAATCACTCATATCGATCAGCCTGGGCAACATGGTGAAACCCCATCTCTACTAAAAATACAAAAATTAGCTGGGTGTGGTGGCAGGCACCTATAATCCCAGCTAGTCGGGAGGCTGAGGCAGGGAATCACATGAGCCCGGGAGGCGGAGGTTGCCATGAGTTGAGATTGCACCACTGCATTCCAGCCTGGCGACAGAGTAAGACTCTGTCTCAAAAAAAAAAAAAAAATTTAAAAATTTAAAAAAAAAGTTAAGTGAGGACTTGCTGTACTCAAATGTTCAGGTTTCAATATTTTTTAAAAAATCACTCATACCAACCAGCCTGGGCAACATGGTGAAACGCCGTCTCTACTAAAAATATAAAAAGTAGCCTGGCATGGTGGTGGGCACCTGTAATCCCAGCTACTTGGGAGGCTGAGGCAGGAGAATCGCTTGAACCAGGAGGCAGAGGTTGCAGTGAGCCGAGATCATGCTACTGCAGTCCAGTCTGGGAGACAGAGCAAGACTCCGCCTCCAAAAAAAAAAAAAAACAAAAACAACAACAAAAACCACTCATACCGAGAACCAGGAAGATCTGAAACTGAATGGAAAAAGAGAGTCCACAGATGCCATCACCAAGACGACAGGGATTGATGGACAGAGACTGTAAGACAGTCATCACAAAAACGCTTCAATGAGGCTGGGTGTGGCGGCTCATGCCTCTAATCCTAGCACTGTGGGAGGCCGAGATGGGTGGATCACCTGAGCTCTGGAGTTTGAGACCAGCCTGGGCAACATGGTGAAACCCTGTCTCTACTAGCTGGGCGTGGTGGCGTGCACCTGTAATCCTAGGTACTCGGGAGGCTGAGGCAGAAGAATCACTTCAACCTGGTAGGTGGAGGTTGCAGTGAGCCAAGTCACTGCACTCCAGCCTGAGCGACAGAGCAAGACTCTGTCAAAAAGAAAAAAAAAAAAAAAATTATTCAATGGGCAATTGCAAACATGCTTGAAACAAACGAAAAACTGAAAAGGGCCAGGTGTCACTCCTGTAATCCCAGCACTTCAGGAGGCCCAGGCAAGAGGAATCCTTGAGCCCAGGAGTTCAAGATCAGCCTAGGCAACATGGCAACAACACGTCTGTACAAAAAATAGAAAAATTAGCTGGGTATGTTGGCACACATGTAGTCCCAGCTACTCAGGAGGCTGAGGTGGGAGGATCGCTTGAACCCAGGAGGTCAAGGCTGCCGGGAGCCAAGATCGCACCACTGCACTCCAGCCTGGGTGACAGAGCGAGACCCTCGCTCAAAACAACAAACTATTTCCCACAGTTACACACTAGGTTACCATCCAATTTTCTTATGTATACGACGTTACGAAATTTGTAAAAACTCCTTAGCATTAGTATTTGATTCTGTTTAATCATTTGTATTCCCACAAGTACAAATTAAAAGTATCATGGAACAGGCCAGGCACAGTGGCTCACGCCTGTAATCCGAACACTTTGGGAGACAAACGCGGGCAGAGCATGAGGTCAAGAGATCGAGACCATCCTTACTAACACGGTGAAACCCCGTCTCTACTAAAAATACAAAAATCAGCTTAGTATGGTCATGCACATCTGTAATCTCAGCTACTCGGGAGGCTGAGGCACGAGAATTGCTTGAACCCAGGAGGCAGACGTTGCAGTGAGCCGAGATCGCACCATTGCACTCCAGCCTGGCGAAAGAGCGAGACTCTGTCTTAAAAAAAGAAAAAAAAAGTATCATGGAACAAAAACAACCAATAGTATGAGAACATTGTATAAATAAGATGTTGTCACTATTTTCCCAAGTAATAACTTTTGAAAATTCCATTTTCAATAAACTGTAATTGTTTTAAATGACATTCATCCCCCCCACTTCCTTTTTTTTTTTTTTTTTTTTTTTTGAGACAGAGTTTTGCTCTTGTTGCCTAGACTGGAGTGCAGTGGCACGATTTCAGCTCATTGCAACCTCTGCCTCCCGGGTACAAGCAATTCTCCTGCCTCGGCCTCCCAAGTAGCTGGGATTACAGGCTCCCGCCACCACACCTGGCTAATTTTTTTTGTATTTTTAGTAGAAACGGGGTTTCACAGTGTTGGCCAGGCTGGTCTCAAACTCCTGACCTCAGGTGATCCACCCGCCTCAGCCTTCCAAAGTCCTTCCTTTGTAAAAAGATTTCAGTTGGCTTTATTGCTATTCTAGGATCAGGCAACACTTTGGTCCATCAAAAAGAGTAAGGTGTTCCTCCGTTTTCCTTTTTTGTTTATTGGGGGATTTTTTTGGGACAGGGCCTCCCTCTGTCAACCAGGCTGGAATACAGTGGCATGATCACAGCTTACTACAGCCTCCCAAGTAGCTGGGACTACAGGTGTGCACTACCACGCCTGGCTATGTTTTTTTTATTTTTTGTAGAGAGGGGGATCTCACTGTGTTGCCCAGGCTGGTCTTGAATTCCTAAACTCAGGTCACCCTCCTGCCTCGGTCTCCCGAAGTGCTGGAATTACAGGCATGCAGCACCGCGCTCGGCCCCATCTTCCTTTAAATGACCGGATCTGCGTGAATAAACATACCGTAGGCCAGTCAGGCGCGGTGGCTCACGCCTGCAATCCCGGCACTTAGGGAGGCCGAGGCAGGTGCATCACCTGAGGTCAGGAGTTTGAGACCAGCCTGGGCAACCTGGCAAGCCCCTAACTCTATAAAAAATACAAAAATTAGCCGGGCATGATGGTAGGCACCTGTAATCCCAGCTTCTTAGGAGGCTGAGGCAGGAGAATTGCTTGAACCCAGGAGGTGGAGGTTGCAGTGAGCCAAGATCGCCTCATTGCACTCCAGCCTGGGCGACAAGAGCAAAACTCCGTCTCAAAAAAAATAAAATTATATATATATATATATAAAATATATTAGTGTATATATATAAAATATATACATATTTATTTTAAGACAATGGCCAGTGTATATATATAAAAAATATATATATTTATTTTAAGACAATGGTCAATGGTATATATAAATATATATGGCCAAGCTGGTCTTGAACTCCTTGACCGCAGGTGATCCACCTGCCTCGGCCTCTCAAAGGCTGGGATTGCAGCATAAATATATGTGTGTGTGTGTGTGTCTGTGTGTGTGTGTGTGTCTGTGTGTGTGTGTGTCTGTGTGTGTGTGTGTCTGTGTGTGTGTGTATGTGTGTCTGTGTGTGTGTGTGTGTGTCTGTGTGTGTGTGTCTGTGTGTGTGTGTGTGTCTGTGTGTGTGTGTGTGTGTGTGTATGCGCCATGGGCCATTGTTATAGGCCATAGGCCATTGTCGTGCCCTAATCTGTAAGCACATTGGGCAGGTGACGGCTGTTTCTGTTCCTTCCACGACCACAGACCACTGTGCTGCCAAGAGACTCTGTAAACATTCAATGGTTCTGAAAATCCAGCCCAGATCTTCACCTGATTATTTGCATATCATAGCTGGAATATCTTGCCTCTCTTTAATTAAAATCAAAGTGCCTGTAAATAGAAAGCCAGTATTGAACTTAGATGGTTACTTTCAGCATCCAGAGGAAGTGTCTCATCTTCATCGTAGGCTCGTGGGGAGGCGCTGCGTGGGGTCTGCAGTAAGCTAGATAAATCTCCCAGCATTTATTCATGTAATTCATAGAGTAGAGCGTCCGCTGTTGCTCACGGAATAAATTGCCTAAAAATACAATGTTCGGAAAATGATTACAGATTTATATTTTGAGAAAAAAAAATAGCGGTAAATACACTCCTATTGTTTTTGTTTTTTTCCGAGACAGAGTCTTGCTGTTGCTCAGGCTGCAGTGCAATGGCACGATCTCGGCTCACTGCAACCTCCGCTCGCCAGGCTCAAGCGATTCTCCTGCCTCAGCCTCCCGAGTAGCTGGGATTACAGGCATGCACCACCACGCCCGGCTAATTTTTTGTGTTTTTAGTAGAGACAGGGTTTTGCCATGTTGGCCAGGCTGGTCTTGAGCTCCTTGACCTCAGGTGGTCCGCCCGCCTCGGCCTCCCAAACTGCTGGGATTGCGGGAGTGAGCCACTGCGCCCAGCCCAGATTTATATTTTGAGAAAAAAAAATGGGGCAGTAAATAGAATCCTGTTGGTTTTGTATTTACCTCTTATCTGGCAGGCATTTGGATGAATGTTCTCAGTCATCAGTTTTGTAAAACACAAGAAAAGCGATGGGCTTCTCTTTCTGTGATAATGATCAAAAGATACAATAATTACTTCTCCAAAAGAGGGAAATTCCCTTCTCCTTGAGCACAGGCTAGACTTAATAATTTGCTTCTAATGTATAGAGTATAGAAAGGGAAGGCTGGAGTCAGTGGCTCACACCTGTAATCCCAGCATTTTGGGAGGCCAAGGCAGGCGAATCACTCGAGGTCAGGAGTTCAAGACCAGCCTGGCCAACATGGTGAAACCCCATCTCTACTAAAAATACAAAAAATTAGCTGGGCTTGGTGGTGGACACCTGTAATCCCAGCTATTTGGGAGGCTGAGGCAGGAGAATCACTGGAACCCGGGAGGTGAAGGTTGCAGTGAGCCGAGATTGTGCCACTGCACTCCAGCCTGGGTGACAGAGCAAGACTCCATCTCAAAAAAATAAATACATAAAGTTTTTTGAAAAAAGATATAAAACCCCTTTTGCTGTAAGAAAGACAAGAAATTCTGACATAAGAAAGAAGAGTTGGTTGTGACTATTTGTTTCTGCATTAAAAACCCCAAGAGACATTTGCAGTATTGAACAGATTCAAATATGAAGGTTTTCAAAGTTTTGATCAAGTGTCTCATGGCTTTGTGGTTAATATTTGTGGAAAGGTTGTGTTCTGAGTCCTTCATTTCAAGGGTATGTTAACAAAAGAGACTGCTGAGGCTGGGCACAGTGGCTCACATCTATAATCCCAGCACTTTGAGAGGCTGAGGCAGGTGGATCGCCTGAGGTCAGGAGTTCGAAACCAGCCTGGCCGACATGGTAAAACCCCATCTCTACTAAAAATACAACAACAAAAACATTAGCCAGGCATGGTGGCACACGCCTGTCATCCCAGCTACCCAGGAGCCTGAGGCAGAAGAATTGCTTGAACCTGGGAGGCAGAGGTTGCAGTGAGCCATGATTGTGCCATTGCACTCCAGCCTGGGCAACAGAGCAAGACTCTGTCTCCAAAAAAATAAAAATGACTGCTGAAGAAAAGAAGGCATTATGACAATAGTACAACTTAGCCGTGCTCCGTCCCCCAGTGAGGGTCCAGAAATAGTACTTACTGGAATTCTTCCTGATAAATGTGGTATGCCAAACGCAGGAGGTAATTCAAAAATGTTCTCAGAAGTATTGTTGTAAATGGAGAATGAATTTCTTCAACTGGTATGTCATTGTTGGCTAAAATAAGAAAATTGGAGAGGATGTCTGATATTTGCTAGAACCTTCCATTTTATTTGTTCCTGGTATACAATTTGAGGAACTGAATATGAGAGCGTACTTATTTCAAAATGCTCTGAACATGTATAAGCATCCAACTAAAAATTTAAAACTCCGTAAAAGCCAGGCACAGTGGCTCATGCCTGTAATCCCAGTACTTTGGGAAGCTGAAGCAGGCAAATTGCCTGAGGTCAGGAGTTTGAGACCAGCCTGGGCAACATGGTGAAACCCTGTCTCTACCAAAAATACAAAAAGTTAGCCAGGTGTGGTGGTGCGCACCTGTAATCCCAGCTACTCGGGAGACTGAGGCAGGAGAATTGCTGGAGCCCAGGAGACAGGACTTGCAGTGAGCCAAGATTGAGTCACTGCACTCCAGTCTGGGCAACAGAGCGAGACGTCGTCTTTAAAAAAAAAAAAAAAAGTCAACCTTGTTCCTTTACAAGACGAGGTATCTTGTCCCAGTGTTTTCCAGAGTAGTCTGAGACACAATCTGATGAATGCTGCTAATTCTGAATGGATTTTAAGTATGTTTCAAACACCAAACTTTGACGTAAATGGGCATTTTTTCTAATACTTTATTTTTCAAGTGGATAATTTAGAGCTTGCAGCTCTGCCTCCCAGAATTTGGCTGAAAGAAGTCAAACTTCCAAAGTTGTTAAAATTTATCACATCAATTTCCTAATTTGAAATCCAGACCAATCCTAAGACTACTTAGGGCCTTTTCTAGACTCTTCCAAGCCAGTGCTGATTCTCCCCATTTCTTTTTTTTCTTTTTTTTTTTTTTTTTTTTGAGAACAGAGTCTCACTCTGTTGCCCAGGCCTGAGTGCAGTGGTGCGATCTCGGCTTACTGCAACCTCCACCTTGCGAGTTCAAGTGATTCTTCTGCCTCAGCCTCCCGAGTAGCTGGGACTACAGGCATGTACCACCGCACCCAGCTAATTTTTTGTATTTTTAGTAGAGACGGGGTTTCACCGTGTTAGCCAGGATGGTCTCGAACTCCTGACCTCATGGTCTGCCCACTTCAGCCTCCCAAAGGGCTGATTACAGGCATGAGCCACTGTGCCCAGCCTTTTTTTTTTTTTTTTTTTTGGTTGTTGAGACAGTCTCACTCTGTCACCCAGGATGGAAATCTTGGCTCACTGCAACCTCCACCTCCTAGGCTCAAGCGATTCTACTCCTGCCTCAGCCTCCCACTAAGTAGCTGGGAATACACACATGCACCATCACACCTGGCTAATTTTTGTGTTTTTAGTAGAGACAGAGTTTCACCACATTGGCCAGGCTGGTCTCAAACTCCTGGACTCAAGTGATCCACCTCGGCCTTCCAAAGAGCTGGGATTAGAGGTGTGCGCCGCGAGGCCTGGCCGCCTCCCCATCTCTGACCTGACAAGTCAGTGCTTTTTCACTGTAGATCGGTGGTCGGGGGGAGAGAGGGAGGCAAACTTTCTGTAAAGGGCCGGAGAGTAAGTATTTTAGGCTTGGTGGACCAGACAGTCTACACCACAACCCCTCCGCGGTGGTGCTTTGGGGTAAAGCAGCCACAAACATGTAAGCAAATGGGCATGTCTGTGTTCCAGTAAAGCATGATGTAGGGGAACCGGGGCGGACTGGATTTCACCCTGGGACCATGCATGGCTGGCCCTGTTTTTGTAGGTGACCTCGTACTGTTGCTGTTACATCACGAGACTGTCTCTTCAAGTACATCGTAATCACGGGGGGAACAAGACCACGTGCTGATTTCTGGAACACTCTTCTCCCAACCTGGGCCTTCACCACTCCCTCCGCATTTCCTAACTGCTTTCCAGGTGACACTGTGATACTGTCCTTTAAACCAGCGGTCCCCAACCTTTTTGGCACCAGGGACCGATTTCATGGAAGACAATGTTTCCATGAATGGTGGGAAGGGGTGAGGGGACTGTTGGTTTCAGGATGATTCAAGCGCATTCGAATTACTGCACATTTTATTTCGATTACGATGACGCTGTAATACATAATGAAACAATTCTACAACTCACCATCATATACACTCAGTGGGAGCCTGAGCTTGTTTTCCTGCGACTAGACGGTCCCATCTGGGGGTGACAGGAGATAGTGACAGATCATCAGGCATTAGATTCTCCTAAGGAGCGTGAACCTCCATCCCTCGCCTGCCAGTTCACAGGAGGATTTGCGCTCCTGTGAGAATCTAATGCCCTGCTGATCTACAGGAGGTCATGCCAGTGATGGGGAATGGCTGTAAAAACAGATGAAGGTAGGCCGGGTGCGGTGGCTCATGCTTGTAATCCCAGCACTTTTGGAGGCCGAGGCGGGCGGATCATCTGAGGTCGGGAGTTCGAGACCAGCCTAACCAACATGGAAAAACCCCATTTCTACTAAAAAACACAAAAATTAGCTGGCCATGGTGGCACATGCCTGTAATCCCGGCTACTCGGGAGGCTGAGGCAGGAGAGTCACTTGAACCCAGGAGGCAGAGGTTGTGGTGAGCTGAGATCCTGCCACTGCACCCCAGCCTGGGCAACAAGAGCGAAACTCTGTCTCAAAACAAAAGAAAACAAAAAAAAACAGATGAAGGTTCACTTGCTTGCCCACGGCTCACCTTCCACTGTGCACAGTTTCCTAACAGGCCACGGACTAGTACTGATCCATGGCCTGGGGGTTGGGGACCCCTGCCTTTTGTGTGTGTGTGTGTGTGTGTGTGTGTGTGATGGAGTCTTGCCCTGTCGCCCAGGCTGGAGTGTAATGCCACGATCTCGGTTCACTGCAACCTCCGCCTCCCAGGTCCAAGTGATCCTCCCGCCTCAGCCTCCTAAATGGCTGGGATTACAGGCATGCACCACCATGCCTGGACAATTTTTTGTATCTTTTAGTAGAGACGGGGTTTCACCACGTTGGTCAGGCTGGTCTCAAACTCCTGACCTTGTGATCCGCCTGCCTCGGCCTCCCAAAGTGCTGGGATCACAGGCATGAGCCGCTGCGCCCAGCCTGCACCCCTGCTTTAAACCAAAAGATGTGAAAGATCTGGAATACTCACCACTTAATATCCTGTCCATATCAGCAAGAGTTAGTCTGTGGTGATGAAATTTGCAATCTTTTAGAAATCTCCAGAAGTGAAGCTTTGTCATCAGAAAGGTATTATCCAGAGAGTGGTCACATCCCAGGCTGCTATAAAAGCTGTAGATTCTTCTTAATTCTGTAATGTTTCTTAACACAGCATATTCTACCTGAAAGGAAGAAAGTCATGCGTGGATTAAGAACAAAAGATGACCAGGCACGGTGGCTCACGCCTATAATCCCAGCACTTTGGGAGGCCGAGGCAGATCACCTGAGGTCAGGAGTTCCAGACCAGCCTGGCCAACATGGTGAAACCCCATCTCTACTAAAAATAAAAAATTAGCCGGGCGTGGTGGCAGGCACCTATAATACCAGCTACTCAGGAGGCTGAGGCAGGAGAATTGCTTGAACCCGGGAGGAGGGGGTTGCAGTGAGCCGGATCACATCACTGCATTCCAGCCTGGGCATCAAGAGTGAGACTCTGTCTCAAAATAAATAAATAAAATTTAAAAATTATAAAAAGAACGGCCAGGCACGGTGGCTCACACGTGTAATCTCAGCACTTTGGAAGGCTGAGGCAGGCGGATCACGAGGTCAGGAGATCGAGACCATCCTGGCTAACAGGGTGAAATCCCGTTTCCACTAAAAATACAAAAAATTAGCGGGTGAGCAAGACTCTGTCTCAAAAAAAAAAAAAAAATTTAAAAAAGAACAAAAGACACAACACCTGTGTCCTACATTAAATGCGATAATACAAGTAAAGTAATGGCATTTAGCTCTTTCCACTGTAAGGACTTAAGAAGTGTTTTTTTGTTTTGTTACGAGATGGAGTCTCGCTCTGTCACCCAGGCTGGAGTGCAGTGGCAAGATCTTGGCTCACTGCAACCTCTGCCTTCTGGGTTCAGGCGATTCTCACGCCTCAGTCTTCAGAGGAGCTGGGATTACAGGTGCACACCACCACGCCCTGCTAGTTTTTGTATTTTGGTAGACACGGGGTTTCACCATATTGGCCAGTCTGCTCTTGAACTCCTGACCTCAGGTGATCCGCCTGCCTCGGCCTCCCAAAGTGTTACAGGCGTGAGCCACGGCGCCCGGCCAAGAAGCATTTTATTCTTTCCACCCACCCGCCTTGGTCAATAAAATGCCATCTCCGACCAACAGTAAAAACAAAACAAAATAAACAAGTTATCTGGAAAACAGACTTTCACACGGCATGTGCTGGCTTCCGCTCTCAGTGGTGGCAACAAAATTCTACTGTCTGCAGATCCTTATTCCTCATCAACACATGTGCAAAAATCCTCAACAAAATAAGTAGAATCCAGCCATATAAAAAGAATAGTAGCCATGCGTGCTGGCTCATGCCTGTCATCCCAGCACCTTGTGAGGCCAAGGTGGGAGGATTGCTTGAGCCTGGGAACTCGAGACCAGCTTGTGCAACACAGTGAGACCGTGTCTCGACTGAAAATTAAAAATTAAAGAAATTAACCAGGCACAGTGGCAAGTGCCCATATAGTCCCAGCTACTCAGGAAGTTGAGGCGGGAGGATTGCTCGAGCCCAGAAGGTCAAGACTGCAGTGAGCTGAGATCGCACCACTTCACTCCAGCCAGGGTGACAGAGCAAGACCCTATCTCGAAAAGAAAAAAAAAAAAAAAAGATAATACAGCAACACCAAGTAGGGTTTAGACTAGAATTGCAAAGTTGGTTCACATTTGAAAAATCAATCAATGTAATTCACACTATTGACAGACTGGAGAAGAACCAAATGATTCTGTCAGCTGAAGCATTTCACAGAATTTAACATCCATTCATGATAAGCACACTCAGCAAATTAGGAATAGAAAGGAATCCCTCAGCCTGATCAACAGCATGTACGAAACATGCAACTCACATCACATGTAGGGCTGAAAGTCTGAAAGAAGTAAAATTCCGCCATGTGCGGTCCCAGCACTTTGGGAGGCCGAGGTGGAAGGATCACCTGAGGTCAGGAGTTGGAGACCAGCTTGGGCAACATGGTGAAACTCCATCTCTACTAAAAATACAAAAAATAGCTAGGCGTGGTGGTGCGTGCCTGTAATCCCAGCTACTCAGGAGGCTGAGGCAGGAGAATCGCTTGAACCCAAAAGCCGAGATCATGCCATTGCACTCCAGCCTAGGCAACAAGAGGGAAACTCCATCTCAAAAAAAAAAAAAAAAAAAGCAGCAATATTCATGCTGGTTGCTTTACTCACCTCCCTCTCTGTCACATTTCACCTTTTAGGATTTTCCCCAGACCCTTCATGCCCTTAAGCTGCTCCAAATTCCCCACACAGGCAGCCCTGCCCTCCGCACAGCATCCTGTTCTCCAGAACCACTCACCCCTGCCCTACCCTCTTCAATGAGACACTCAGAGAACGCGAAGAACAGGATTCAGGGTCCCAAGGGAGACAGGAAGCCCTGCCTGGGCGACTTCAGGCATCTGTTACGCTGAGCATTAATTCCTGCTTTTGAAAACGCAGTTCAATTGAATAAACATGTATTGTCTGCCCGATCTAAAGCACTGTTCTAGGCTGGGCGTGGTGGCTCACACCCATCATCCCAGCACTTTGGGAGGCTGAGGCAGGCGGATCACCTGAGGTCAGGAGTTCCAGACCAGCCTGGCCAATATAGTGAAACCCCGTCTCTACCAAAATACAAAAAAATAGCCAGGTGTGGTGGCGCACGCCTGTAATCCCAGCTACTCGGGAGGCTGCAGTGGGGGAATTGCTTGGACCCAGGAGGCAGAGGTGGCAGTCAGCCGAGATTGCGCCATAGCACTCCAGCCTGGGTGACAGAGCAAAACTCAGTCTCAAAAAAAAAAAAAAAAAAAAAGACATTCAACACGTGACAGCAGTCACCAGCTATATTTCCCCAGGATGCAATTGATACCAATAAAAAAGATTTTACCTGCTTCTTTTCTTCAGGTCGGGCTGCCTCAGGGTACATATCCAGGAGCAAATTTAGATCCAGCTCGATGCTCGACCCCAACACAGAATGACTTTCACTGCCATCAAGCTTTCTGATCAGTTCTAATGAAGGAAGGCAAATACAGGGGATAATTACGGTTTGTTTGGTGTTGTTTTGTTTTGTTTTGTTTTGAGACAGGACCTCACTCTGTCGCCCAGGCTGGAGTGCAGTGGCATGATCTCAGCTCACTGCAACCTCTGCCTCCCAGGCTCAAGCGATCCTCCCACCTCAGCCTCCCGAGTAGCTGGGACTACAGACATGCACCGTCATGGCCCAGCTCATTTTTGTACTTTTTGTAGACACAGTGTTTCACCTTGTTGCCCAGGCTGGTCTCGAACTTCTGAACCCAAGTGATCCACCTGCCTTGGCCTCCCAAAGTGCTGGGATTACAGGCATGGGCCACTGCACCCATCCTTGGAGATAATTATGAAAAGCAATGTTAAA
The DNA here is from genome assembly GCF_047675955.1 of Chlorocebus sabaeus. Lineage (NCBI taxonomy): Eukaryota > Metazoa > Chordata > Mammalia > Primates > Cercopithecidae > Chlorocebus > Chlorocebus sabaeus. Next base: position 14,857,328 of record NC_132931.1, read on the forward strand.
ATTTCTCAATGTTATGTCACAATGATTTCCTTTTTTTTTTTTTTTTTTTGAGACGGAGTCTCGCTCTGTCGCCCAGGCTGGAGTGCAGTGGCACGATCTCAGCTCACTGCAAGCTCCGCCTCCCGGGTTTACGCCATTCTCCTGCCTCAGCCTCCCGAGTGGCTGGGATTACAGGCGCCCGCCACCTCACCCGGCTAGTTTTCTTGTATTTTTTAGTAGAGACAGGGTTTCACCGTGGTTAGCCAGGATGGTCTCGATCTCCTGATCTTGTGATCCGCCCGTCTCGGCCTCCCAAAGTGCTGGGATTACAGGCTTGAGCCACCGCGCCCGGCCGTCACAATGATTTTCTACCAAAATGTGATACGAGAATATTCCAAAAACCTACTAAGAATGCAGGCTGGGCACAGTGGCTCATGCCTGTAATCCCAGCACTTTGGGAAGCCAAAATGGGGCGTTAAGGCTGCAGTGAGCTATGATCACACCACTGCACTCCAACCTGGGCAACAGAGTGAGATCCTGTCTCTTAAAAAACATTTTTTTTAAAGCAGTTGCAAGCCAGGCACAATGGCTTACAGCTGTAGTCTCAACACTTTGGGAGGCCGAGGCAGGAGGATTGATTGAGGACAGGAGTTTGAATCAGCCTGGGCAACATAGTGAGACCATGCCTCTACAAAAAGTTTAAAAATTAGGTAGGCATGGCCAGGTGCGATGGCTCACACCTGTAATCCCAGCACTTTGGGAGGCCAAGGCAGGCAGATCATGAGGTCAGGAGTCAGAGACCACCCTGGCCAACATGGTAAAACCCTGTCTCTAAGAAAATTACAAAAATTAGCCAAGCATGGTGGCACGCACCTATAACCCCAACTACTCAAGTTGCTGAGGCAGGAGAATCGCTTCAACCTGGGAGGCAGAGATTGCAGTGAGCCGAGATTGCACTACTGCACTCCAGCCTGGGCGACAGAGCAAGACTCCATCTCAAAAAAAAAAAAAAAAAAAAAATTAGCTAGGCATGGTGGTGCACATCTGTATTCCCAGCTATAGGCGAGGCTGAAGTGGGAGGATCACTGGAGCCCAGGAGTCTGAGGCCGTAGTGACAGAGCGAGACTTTGTCTCAAATTTTTTTTTTAAAAGGAGTTGCTCACAGGGGACTTCTGTTTTCTGAAGAGTTCAGTGTATTTTCACGAGTGGACACCATGGATAGAAACAGATGAATTTTATTTCAACAGGTGAATGCTTCCTACCGGCACTCCTGGACAATCTTTGGGCAACTCCTGAAGACAGGTCCAGGCAGCTGATGAATTCAACTTCAAGATCTGGAAACCCGGCTATGTGGTCATTGGAGAATGTGCCTTCGTACACACGCCCGTTCTTGAAAGTTAATCGGCCCTGCAGACAGAAAAACAACTTTGTGCAGTTTAGGAAAAGTTTTCTTAGAAAAACACTGGTAAGGCGGGGTACGGTGGCTCACACCTGTAATCCCAGCACTTTGGGAGGCTGAGGCAGGCAGATCACAAGGTCAGGAGTTCGAGATCAGACTGGCCAACATGGTGAAACCCCATCGCTACTAAAAATACAAAAATTAGCCAGGCGTGGTGGCGTGTACTATAGTCCCAGCTACTTGGGAGGCTGAGGTGGGAGAATCACTTGAACCCAGAAGGCGGAGGTTCCAGTGAGCCGAGATCACACCACTGCACTCCAGCCTGGGTGACAGAGAGTCTGCCTCAAAAAAGAAGGGGAGGGGAGGGGAGGGGAGGGGAGGGGACGGGACGGGAGGGAAGGGAAGGGAAGGATGAGTAAATGTACATCGATAGTTTTTTCAAGGGTTTGGAGCTTTTCGCTTGTTTTGAAAATAGGCACTTACTCCACATACAGTCAGGCTCCTGGATCTCATGCACTGTATTAGTTCTCTCTCTTCCTCCTTCTATTCCTCCTCCTCCCCTCTCTCTATCTCCCCCACAGTCCTTCTCCAACTTTAAGCACCTCTAGGCCACAGAATGTGTCTTATTAAACTAGGCTAGTGACCAGCAGAATGCCCACCACACAATAGAGACTCCCTGATTTTTCTTTTTCTTTCTTTTTTTTTTTTTTTTGTGAGACAGAGCCTTGCTGTCACCCTGGCTGGAGTGCAGTAGCACGGTGTTGGCTCACTGTAACCTCTACCTCCTGGGTTCAAGCTATTCTCCTTCCTCAGTCTCCCAAAAGGCTGGGATTACAGGTGCCTGCCACCACGCCTGGCTAATTTTTGTAATTTTAGTAGAGATGGGGTTTCACCATGTTGGCCAGGCTGGTCTTGAACTCCTGACTTCAAGTGATCTGTCCACCTCGGCCTCCCAAAGTGCTGGGATTACAAGCCTGAGCCACCATGCCCGGCCAAGACTCCCTGAGATTTGTCGAACCCAGGTCAATAGTCAGTTACCGATTCAGAAGTGGGTAAATGACCCTATTTGGCTCTGTGAAATGAAAGACCCTTTTAGAGAGCTTCTATCAAAAGTTCCTCCTTTTCTTCTACTTTGTATAGTATGCGGATGTGAAGGCTGGAACCACAGCAGCCGACTTGCAATCATGAGGGAGGAAAAACACAAGGGTGAAAGTGACATGGTGGGAGATACTATAGATAAATGGAAGAGAAATTCTGACAGCAATGAGTTGCTGAAGCCTACAGTATTCTGTATTATACACGGCAGACAACACTAGACTGTCTGTTACTTGCAAACCAAACCACCATCATACACACATACACACACACACACACACACACACCCCAAAAACTAAATAACCACTAAATACACAGGAAATCAATCACCACTGAAAATATTTTGCCAGGCACAGTGGCTCATGCCTATAATCCCAGCACTTTGGGAGGCCGAGGCAGGAGGATTGTTTGAGGCCAGGAGTTTGAGACCAGCTTGGCCAACATGGTAAAACCCGCGTCACTACTTAAAAAAAAAAAAAAAAAAAAAAGAGCTGAGCGTGGTGGTGCACACCTGTAGTCCCAGCTACTCGAGTGGCTGAGGCACAAGAATCGCTTAAACCCGGGAAGTGGAGGTTGCAGTGAGCCGAGATCGCGCCACTGCACTCCAGTCTGGGTGACAGAGGGAACTCTGTCAAAAAAAAAAAAAAAAGAAAAGAAAAAAGAAAAAAAGAGTCATGTAATCACCTTAGCAAAACAGTAAGTTATCCTATACAAAATAGATAATGCAATTTAATAGAGAATGACATGCCTTTTGTCTAAAAGAGTTCTGTAGACGGATGGTGATGGCTGCACAACAATGCGAATGTACCTCATGCCACTGGACTGAGCACTTAGAAATTAAGATGGCAAATCTTATGTGTACTTTACCACAATCAAAAAGAAATCTAGAGCGCCTCTATTTACCACAGACAAAATAGACCTCAGAGAAATGAAAATCACCAGGGTTGGCCAGGTGTGGTGGCTCACACCTGTAATCCCAGCACTCTGGGAGGCTGAGGTGGGCAGATCACTTGAGGCCAGGAGTTCGAGACCAGCCTGGCCAACATGACGAAACCCTGTCTCTACTAAAAATACAAAAATTAGCCAGGCATGGTGGCCCGCACCTGTAATCTCAGCTACTCATGAGGCTGAGGAAGGAGAATCACTTGAACCCGGGAAGCGGAGTTTGTAGTGAGCTGAGGTCATACCACTGTACTCCAGCCTGGGCGATAGAGCAAGACTGCGTCTCAGAAAGAAAGAAAATTAGCAGGGTTAATAGGAAATTACGTGATGATCAAAAGAGCCAGAGCACCAATGCATAATGACCCTCCACGTGTGCGCCCCGAACAACAAACTTCAAATATATGAAGCGAAACTGACAGAACCGAAAGCAGAAATAGACAAATCTGCAATTATACTGGGACATGTCAATGGCTTTCCATCATTTCAATGGCTTTCCATCATTGTTTGAAATGCGATCTTCCCAGGTCTGTACTCACCGTGCCATGTTTCTTGTTGGAAACCCATTCTCCGTCATACACGGCTCCACTGGCGTAATAAAACTTGCCACGTCCGTGACGATGTCCGTTTACAAACTCCCCTATGTATTCATTTCTCAAGGGATACTGGGAACTGGGGATTCTCTTTAGAAACCACGTGTGTGTTCCAAAGCCATTCTGGAAAGAAAGCAGACGGCCGTCAGAAATGAGCAAAGCAGTTTCTCTCTTTACCCGAATCTCCTCAAAATTAGGATAAATGCAATGAAAACTGGAAAGGGCAAAGAACTTGGACTCTGGAGCTGCACAGACTTGGGTTCAATTTCAGCTCAGCTGCTTATTAATGAGTCTTTCGAACGAAGGCGGATGATTTAAGCCCTGTAACTTCCTCATCCGTAAAACAGAAATAACACCTGCCCCTCAGCTTAGATATAAAGGAGTTTGAGACCAGCCTGGCCAACATGGTGAAATCACGTCTCTACTAAAAAGTGAAGATAAGTGTATATAAAGTGCCTGGCTTGATCATGACGAGTTTCACTGTTATTTTAAATTTTGGGGTTTATTTGCTTTTATATATTTTTATTTTTTGAAAAACGGTCTGCATCACCCAGGCTGGAGTACAACAGCACAGTCTTGGCTCACTGCAGCCTCAACCTCCAAGACTCAGGTGATCCTCCTACCTCAGCCTCCCAAGTAGCCAGGACTACAGGCGCCAGCCACCACTCCTGGCTAATTTCTGTATTTTGAGTAGAGATGGGGTTTCACCATATCGCCCAGGCTGGTCTCAAACTCCTGGTCTCAATCCTCAAGTGGTCTCCCAAAGTGCTGGGATTACACGTGTGAGCCACTGTGCCCAGCCTAAATTTTTACTCTTTAAAGATACAAGTTGGGCTGCATGCTGTCGCTCACGCCTGTAATCCCAGCGCTTTGAGAGGCAGAGGTGGGAGGATCACTTGAGCCCAGGAGTTCAAGACCAGCCTGTGTAATGAAGTAAGATCTCGTTTCTACAAAAATATATATATATTTTTTAATTAGCCAGGCACAGTGGCCGTGGGCACCTCTGTAGTCTCAGCTACAGGCGAGGCTAAAGTGGGAGGATCGCTTGAGCCAGGGAGGTAGAGAGCCATGATTTCACCACTTCAGTCCAGCCTGGGCAACAGAGCAAGACTCTGTCTCTAAAATCAAACGAACAGGCTGGGTGCAGTGGCTTACGCCTGTAATCCTAGCACTCTGGGAAGCCGAGGCAGGCGGATCACTTTTGATCGAGGCAGGCGGATCAAAACCAGCCTGGCCAACATGGTAAAACCCCATCTCTACTAAAAATACAAAAAAAAAAAAATTAGCCGGGCCTTGGTGGTGGGTGCCTGTAATCTCAGCTACTCCAGAGGCTGAGGCAGGAGAACTGCTTGAACCTGGGAAGTGGAGGCTGCAGTGAGCCGAGATTGCATCACTGCACTCCAGCCTGGGTGACAGAGAGAGAGACTCCGTCTCAAAAAAAAAAAAAAAAACCCAAAAAGACATAATGCATGTGTTGAGAATCAGTGGAGCGTCCGCCACTGGGTATAAACTGCTCCCTCGCCCGGGCGTACCTGGAGGCCCCTCTCCCACCGTCCGGTGTACTCTTCGTTGGCGGTCAGCCACCTCATCCTCCCCTCCCCGTGGCGCATGTTGTCTTCCCACTGGCCTTCGTATATATTTCCAGATTTATAACTAGGATGAAAGAAACCGAAGAAAAGCAATCAGTTACCTCCTACACAACATTTACCTTTAAGACATTCCTTTAAACACTCCCCTTGAGCTCCTTTGAAGAAATCCACCCCTTGTACCTACACAATCTTCTCTGTATTTACATTGAGGCCGGGGGCGGTGGCTCATACCTGGAATCCCAGCACTTTGGGAGGCCGAGGCTGGATGATCACCTGAGGTCAGGAGTTCGAGACCAACCTGACTAATAAGGAGAAACCCAATCTATCCTAAAAATACAAAATTAACCAGGCGTGGTGGCGCATGCTTGTAATCCCAGCTACTCAGGAGGCTAAGGCAGGAGAATCACTTGAACCCAGGAGGTGGAGGTTGCGGTGAGCTGAGATTGCACCCTTGCACTCCAGCCTGGGCAAAAAGAGTGAAACTCCATCTCGAAAACAAAAACAAAAACCAAAAATTAGCCAGGCTTGGTGGTGGGCACCTGTAATCCCAGCTACTCGGGAGGCTGAGGCAGGAGAATCGCTTAAACTCAGAAGGTAGAGGTTGCAATGAGCCAAGATCACGCTACTGCACTCGAGCCTGGGCAACAGAGTGAGACTGTCAAATAAATAGATAGATAGGCAGGCATGAGGTCCTAAGGGAGCAGAATGAGTCACTTTATTAAACCTTCTGACTATTTAATAAGGTGACAAAGTGGGTAAGAGCCAAGTTTTAAAAATCTTTTAATAATTCCCTATCGTATTATGATTAGTTAGTATTTGGCCAGTTTTTGAGATGGGATCTCACTGTGTCACTCAGGCTGGAGTGCGGCGGTGCGATCATGGCAGGAGAATTGCTTAAACCCAGAAGGTGGAGGTTGCAGTGAGCCGAGATGGCACCACTGCACTCCAGCCTGGGTGACAGAGCGAGACTGCGCCTCAAAAAAAAAAAAAAAAAAATTCACTCTGCTTAGATAGGAAATGTTCTGTGCAACTTTTGCACCTTACTTTTAAATATCCGAAGTGAACATTATTTGGGCCCACAGACACTTCTTTGCCCACACCCCAAGCGCGGCCATGGTCATACCTACCATCTTATTCCCCAGCCCTTTTTGATGTTTTGCACCCAGTCTCCCTCGTACCAACACGTACCCTCTTGATTGTAATAAATGCAGCCCTGAAACAAATAATAGCATCTTTATAACCATCAAACCTCCCGACACAAACGCTTTGTCAAATGGAAGGATATCAACTTAAAAACTAGAACCTACACAGAGGTCAATGCCATATGTAAGCAAGACATATAATCCATTATTTTTCTGTTTTGCTGTCAAGAAAATGGTAAAACTGCTGCACAAGGGGAAATGAGATAATGTCACAAATCAATTTCTCCTTAATAAAGTGCCTTATTGGCCAGGCACGGTGGCTCACGTCTGTAATCCCAGCACTTTGGGAGGCCAAGGTGGGCGGATCACAAGGTCAGGAGTTCGAGATCTGCCTGGCCAACATGGTGAAACCCTGTCTCTACTAAAAATACAAAAATTAGCCGGGTGTGGTGGCATGCGCCTGTAATCCAGCTACTTGGGAGGCTGAGGCAAGAGAATCGCTTGAACCTGGGAGACAGAGGTTGCAGTGAGCCCAGATCATGCCACTGCACTCTAGCCTGGGCAATAGAGCAAGACTCCGCCTCAAAACAAAATAAAATAATATAAAAAGTGTCATATTAAGGCACAGAATGACTGCACTCATCACATTCAAGTCTATTCATTATATCTAGTAACTATTAGTCAATTAAGTACCTAAAGAAATCCTGTCTGTTGCCACTTGGAGTGAACAGTTGAGCCTTCCATGTAACGGAAGGTCACTCTCTCTTAGGCACCAGAACCATTATTGTTTTACCCATTTGGACATCCTACGCATTTTACTGCCTCTGAGTATAAGTGAGCATAGTGTGCCCTTTGATCTACACTGAAAAGCCTCAAAAGGCTTTTTCACAGGTTTATCTGTGTGTGTGAGAGACAGAAAGAGAGAGCGAATGTTTCTATCTTCTCTCTCATGATCAGGCAAACTCATTCCTTCCTGCAGCCATTCAGATGCTGCTGTCTGGAAGCAGTGCCCAGTCCCTCCAATATGTCTCAAGCAATCTGTGTAAGCTAAAACACACACACACACACACACACACACAAAACAACAACTCAATAAACAGCCTGTTAAAGCCTGCATATGTCCAGGCACGGTGGCGCACACCTGTAATCCCAGCACTTTGGGAGGCCGAGGCGGGTGGATCACTTGAGGTCAGGAGTTGGAGACCATCCTGGCCAACATGGCAAAACCCCGTCTCTACTAAAAATACAAAAACTAGCTGGGTGTGGTGGTGCACACCTGCAGTCCCCGCAACTCGGGAGGCTGAGGCAGCAGAATTGCTTGAACCCAGGAGACGGAGGTTGCAGTGAGCCGAGATGGCGCCACTTCACTCCAGCCTGGGCCACAGACTCCGTCTCAAAAAAAAAATAATAATAATAATAATAAAATGCTTAATGTACACGATGTGAATTTCACCTCAATAAACAAAAAGTGAATATGCCCTGGACAGCGCCGCTAGCCCCTACCCGCTTCTCTCTCCATGTGGCCCCCCAGACCCTCCCCTGCCCTCCACACGGCCGGCCCCCCACCCCCCGCCCATCTCCCCCGCCCATCTCCCCCGCCCATCTCCCCCGCCCATCTCCCCCGCCCATCTCCCCCGCCCATCTCCCCCGCCCTCCACGGGGCCGCCCCGCCCACCTTCCCGTGCCGCCTGCCATTGCACCAGTGGCCGATGTAGGACACGGGCTGGGTGCTGCACTTGAACATCCCGAACCCGTTCCTCATGCCGTTGACCACTTCGCCTTCGTACATGCTGCCGTCCGGCCACGTGTACACGCCGTGGTTCATCGGGACATTCTTCACAAAGTCGCCCTGAAGCAGAACGGCCATGGGGTGACAGAAGGAAGCGCTGGGGGTGGTGTCGGGAATCCCTGGTCCTGTGGACGGTTCCAGGAGCTGCCTGACCTCTGACTCTGTTCTTGCCTCTCGAGCTGTGGTCACACACTGAACATCCCCCTCACATTCTCTCTCTTCCTTGTCTGCATTTCCCATCCTCTCATCCCACCCGACCACTGGGCGGAAGCTCAGGCAGGAGGAAATATCTGGGAGGTTGCAGGTCGACCGAGCTCGAAGGAGCGAGCAGGTGACGTTGGAAAGTGCTGGCTTCCAATCCTGACCCGGGGAACTTCAGATTCTTAGAACCCACCTTGGCAGGGCGCAGTGGTCACGCCTGTAATCACAGCACTTTGGGAGACCGAGGTGGGAGGATTGCTTGAGGCCAGGAATTTGAAGCCAGCCTGGGCAACCTAGGGAAACCCTGTCTCTAGAAAAATATTTTATTTATTTAATTTGTTTTTGTTTTTTATTTTTGAGACAGAGTCTCACTCTGTTGCCCAGGCTGGAGTGCAATGGCGCCATCTCGGCTCACTGCAACCTCTGCCTCCCAGGTTCAAGCAATTCTCCTGCCTCAGCCTCTCAAGTAGCTGGGATTACAGGTGCCCACCACCGCGCCCTGCTAATTTTTTTGTATTTTTAGTACAGATGGGGTTTTGCCATGTTGGCCAGGCTGGTCTCGAACTCCTGACCTCAGGTGTTCCAGCCGCCTCAGCCTCCCAAAGTGCTGGGATTAACAGGCGTGAGCCATCATGCCTGGCTGTTTTTTTTTTGAGACAGGGTCTCACTCTGTCACCTAGGTTGGAGCGCAGCAGCACAATCACAGCTCACTGCAGCCTCGACCTCCCACACTCAAGGGA